>NC_064820.1:55328106-55631136 GCF_024166365.1 Elephas maximus indicus
GGTACATACACACAATGAAATATGCAATGATAAAGAACAATGATGAATCTGTGGAGTATCTCACAACATGGATGAATCTGGAGGGCATGATGCTAAGTGAAATAAATCAATCACAAAAGGACAAATATTGTATGAGACCACTACTATAAAAACCCACGAAAAAGTTTATACACAAAAAGAAACAATCTTTGATGGTTAAGAGGGGTTAGGGTAGTGGTGGGGGCAGGGAGAGAAAAACACTAAATGGACAATAGATAAGTGTAACTTCGGTGAAGGGTAAGACAGCACACAATACTGGGGAAGCCAGCACAGCTTGACCAAGGCAAGGTCATGGAAGCCTCATAGACACACCCAGACCTCCTGAGGGACCGAATTACTGGGCTGAGGGTTATGTGGACCATGGCTTCCGTGAACATCTAGCTCAACTGGCATAACACAGTTAATAAAGAAAATGTTCTACATTCTACTTTGGTGACTAGCATCAAGGGTCTTAAAAGCTTGTGAGCAAAGCTGCTCCACTGGTCTCACCCTGTCTGGAGCAAGGGAGAATGACAAAAACCAAAGACACAAAGGAAAGATCAGTCTAAAGGACAAATAGACCACAACTACCACAACCTCTACCAGACTGAGTCCAGCACAACTAGATGGTGCCGGCTACCACCACTGACTGCTCTGACAGGGATCACAACAGAGGGTCCTGGACAGAGCTGGAGAAAAATGTAGAACAAAATTCTAACTCACACACACACAAAGACCAAACTTGCTGGTCTGTCAGAGATTGGAGAAATACCGAGAATATGGTCCTCAGACACCCTTATAGCTCAGTAATGAAGTCACTCCTGAGGTTCACCTTTCAGCCAAAGATTAGAGAGGCCCATAAAATAAAATGAGACTAAGTGGACACACCAGCCCAGGACAAAGATGAGAAGGCAGGAGGGACAGGAAAGCTGGTAATGGGGAACCCCAGGTTGAGAAGGGGAGAATGCCGACAACTCATGGGGTTGGCAACCAATGTCACAAAACAATATGTGTATTAATTGTTTAATGAGAAACTAGTTTCCTCTGTAAACTTTCATCTAAAGTACAATAAAAAAGAATTAGAGGGGTCTGGCTCAGGTACAGTTTAAAATATAAAAGTTCCTCTTTAATTTTCCGTTGTAGGAAATTTCTTAAATCCAACCACAATGAGAATACAACTGCAAACCACTTTGGCATATCAATTTAAAAATCCTCACAGGATATTAGATTTCTAAAATGAAGCATATAATCTCCAAACAAACAAAAATAGTAATCAAAAACTCAGTACTATAGAATTAAAAAATAAAACAGATAAAATCAGGTCCCAATTACCATCTTTAGGAAGAAAACTTAACATGTATCAAGCATGCTAACGCAAATTTGCTAAGGGTGCTTAATGTGACCACCAACTCTGATCATGCATCTTAAACATGCATTCATTTATCATTTCTTTATCCATTCATCCATTTATTCATTCAACATGTATTATGTGCCACACGCTGCACTAAACGTTGGATCAAATGTGGCAAGTAGACCTGGAAAGAATGGACAGGTGGAGGACAAAAAAACAAGTGACCAAAAAGGATGAGGCATTGGCGGTTCAGTGGTAACATCCTTGTCTTCCATGAGGGAGACGCAGGTTCAGTTCCTGGCCAATGCACCTCACGCACAGCCACCATCCATCTGTCATTGTAGGCTTGTGTGTCGCTATGATGCTAAACAGGTTTTAGCAGAGCTTCCAGGCTAAGGTGGACTAGGAAGAAAAGTCTGGTGATCTGCTGCTGAAAATCATCCAATAAAAACCTTATGGATCACAATGTTTCAATCCACAATAGATGATTGAATGGTGCAGGACTGGGCAGTGGTTCACTTCCTTGCTCATGGGGTCCCCATGAGTCAGGGGCAGATTTAATGACGGCTCAAAACAATCAGAAGAGGGCGCTAATAAAAGTGGAGATTTCCCTGGAATCAGACACCTAAGTTCATTTTCCCTCTATTTAGATCCAGTACACACTAGGGTATAGCCCCTATCTTAGTCATGTAGTGCTTCTATAACAGAAATACCACAAGTGGTTGGCTTTAACAAAGAGGAATTTATTTCTTCATGGTAAAGTAGGCTAAAAGTCCAAATTCAGGGTGTCATCTCCAGGGCAAGGCTTTCTCTCTCTGTTGGCCTTCTCTTCAATCCCCAGACTAGGAGCTTCTCCAAGCTGGGGCCCCTGGTCCAAAGGATATTTTCTGCTCCTGGCACTGCTTTCTTGGTGCTATGAGGTCCCCCTTTTCTGCTCCCTTCTCTTTCCTTTTTATCTCTCGAGAGATAAAATGTGGTGCAGGCCACATCCCAGGGAAACTCCTTTTATATTGGATCAGGAATGCAACCCGGGTAAGGCTGTTACAATCCTGCCCTAATCCTCTTTAATCATAAAATTATAATCACAAAATGGAGGACAACCACACAATACTGGGAATCATGGCCAAGCTGACACATATTTTTTGGGGGGACACAATTCAATCCACAACAGCTCCCCAAAAAAACCTTATTCTTTTCCTCATTGCATGTTCAAACCTGCTCTATGAAGCTAGCTCTTCTCTACCCCTTGTTTAAAATGTAGAGTGAGTCACACATTTTTCTGTACTATCTCAAATAATGAATTTCTCAGTAACTTTTAGTCACTAAAATTCTCATTTCATTAATTTAATAATGTCCAGTTTTCCACGACAGTAAATCACTGGCACCTCATTCAAACCCTGTCATGAGAAAGGGGTCTGGTGAGATTCTTGTCTCTTGCACTCTATCTTGTGTCTGTGCTCCTCATTTTCATCCACCTGGACCACCACCTGTGTCTAAACAACTGGAATTGGAGAAGAAGGAGAGGAAAGGAACGCATTCTTAGTTGACAGCACTGTTGGGCTCTGGTGTTGCTGCTTCATGGGGTACTTGGTTCTTCAGGGATGCCCTCAAATCAAGGGGATCTCTCAACTTCAGATTTCTTCTCTAGCAGGGCACTTAGTCATGTTCATCAATCCCTGGCTTTTGAAGGCCTAGCTCACATAGACGCTGTCTGCTTGAGTCCCATAACCCCTACTAGGTTCTAGAACTCCTCTTTTTTTACACAACCCACAGAAAAACTCATACTTCTTTGCTATGACAAACTCTGGGAGCATAAGCCATTCCCAGCACAGCTTTCTCTTATCTTCCCACCCCCAGGCCAGCCTGTCCACGCAACTTTTTCTAGATAGGATCTTCACTTTCATTGTCTTTTTTTTTTTTTATTGTGTTGAAATTTACTAAAACTAATGGTAAATAATTACCTGGAAGCATAATGTCACTGAAATAGTTATCAAGCCAGGTCAAAAGTAATGATTTCAGTTGGTTACTTATGTCAAGGTACCACAGATGGATTTGAAAATGTGTCTTCCAAAAGTATAATCAGAGTCATTTTCAAAAAAAATGAGTGCCAGTGGGCAATATTCTTAAAGAAATGCTAAACTTTCAGCTTTTGAGGACAGTATTGTGGAAGAAACACAATAAACCTCCCTTGCTTTCCTGATTCCAAGTTTCTGCAAGGATTGAAAGAGATGGGCTTTGTTTCAAACTAGTACATGTTCATGGTCAAAATAAGTCTAATTTTTAGCAGCAACTTCACTTGGTTTAACTAATACATAAAAGCTGGGGAAATAATGACAGTGAAATCCAATAGCATACCACTAATACTAAAGGCAGCCTTTTCTAATTGCAGGATTGGTTCTATGTTGCCAACTCTCATTTAATAAAATGAAGACACCGAGGAAGCTTTTCCCTCTATCTAAAATGTTAATCTTAATTCAGATCAAACAGAAAAGCTAAAATGGATTTGATCTGTGAAATAAAATCCACTGCTTTTATAGAGCTTTCGCAAGGTTTTATTATATCAGTTATTCAAAAATAGAAGTGGTTTGCCCTGCCACGTGAATATACTATAAATATTGCCATTTTTGACAAGAAAACTAAAATTTGGAAATTCACCACCATATTTCAGGATTTCATTATAGAACAAAAGTAGTTATGTGAAAAAGTAAAACTTTCAATATGAGTCTTTCATACAAACCAAAATAAATAGATGGGATCTCATTACACAAGAGCTACCCAGGAAGATGAGTATGTGTTATCCTTCACCCTGTCTCAGACAATTATAAGATATTGTAAAAATTATGTTTTCTGTATAATAAAATGATATTATTTCCTTCAGACAGAGGGATGGCAGTCAATCTATTCAGATAGCTTTTTTTTTTTTTTTTTTTTGGTTAACATGTATAAGCCTATGCATCTTAGTTTGATTATACCCAATACAGGTTAGCAGAAATGAGATACGCAAGCTAGTCATCTCCTTCCCCCACCAGCATTCTCACTCCCCACTGAAATATTGTTTGGTACATGAGGTTTGATCAGGTTTAGTCCAATCCCATTGTAAGTGACTAAACATGGCGGATCTTCTAGTATTGCCTTTCAAACATTATGTTATAAATGAAGAATCTGTTTGTCAATAGTAACACACGCTCCAAATTACTCTGGAGTTGAATTATAGCTCACTATATCTTGCCAGTGCCAGTGGAGACCTAGTGGTGCAGTGGTTAAGAGCTGGGCTGCTAACCAAAAGGTCGATAGCTCAAATTCACCAACTGCTCCTTGGAAACCCTGTGGGGCCATTCTACTCTGTCCTATAGTGTTGCTATTAGTTGGAATTGACTCGACGGCACAGAACAACAACAACATATCTTGCAAAGGAGTACTCATTTTTCTAATGAAACCAAATATTTACCGATTTGATTTTTTACTCTAAAAATGAATCCAAATCTGGAGGTCATTTCATTTTACCACTGAAATCTGACTGAATTAGGAGCACGTCTTACAATACTTTCTTTCAGATGTATAAAATTATGATTATAAGTCCTCTTTTTATAGCAAGAAATTGTAAAGGAGAAAATTCAGAGATGTAATAAGTGATCCGATTCTATCTGTGCAGTTTACAAAAGTAGAATGAGAGAAGTGTCACTTCCTGTGAGACAGCCAGCTGCTCAGGAAGTCAGGATCTAGGCGTTTCGAGTTAGACCCTGTAATATTCCTCTCTTTTATTTACTGCATTCAGGCCCATTATCTTGTAACTGAACAAAAGAGGAGGAAAAAGGTCACAAAAACATGTAGTCAAAAAGTCAACTACATAATCTTATAGCAGAGTGGCTTCAACAAGAACAATGTAGTCAATTTCTTTCAAATTAACTTACACTTATTAACTAATAACAGTTGGGGCCTAGAAACAGCACTAGATACTAAGGATTTAGACATTAAAACACAATCTCTGCCTACAAGAAAGATATTAAAAAAAAAATATTATAACCTCGAAGTGACAAATGCCATCAGAGAATTAAAATGTGCTACATCACATAAGAAGCAAGTCTTTAAAAAGCAATTGCTTTGCTATGAAGATGAAACTATATAACTGATTCCCATTAAAATTACAAAATATATAATAAAAATAGAATTTATAAAATATCCATGCTGAGCAAGCATCAAATTAACCAAACAACCTGGAGCTCTGGTAACCATTTTGATTGTGAAAATTACCTTTGTTGAAAGCTGTTTTTAAATGTTCATTTTGTGGCTTTTTAATGTAAATTCAAAGCCATAATGGAAAGTTCATGTAAGAAAGTGAACAGTTTGAATGTTTAATAATTCATTTTAAAAAAATCAAAATGAAAATAGGACAAAGAATCAACATTATTTGGCCAGCCTCAAGGATCAGATCACAGAGGACAAGCAGAGCAGTCAGCACCCCACAGTCCTCTGACAGCCACTGCTCCAAGAGAAAAGTCAGCACAAAACAATATGTAGAAAACACCCAGTGGTAGAATTATAGTGTAATAGGCTGGCCTGTGTTCATCCCTCTCTCTCTTTTTTTTTTTAAGTTGGAAACCAAGGACTTACTTGTGGGCATATAACCTAAATAGAGGAAGCTGAATAAAAACATTAAACGAAATCAAATAATGACTAAGCTTTATTATAAGAAAAAAAAACTTAAATTTTAGTTATAATAAAAATGAGTCAGCATAATGGTCTTGATGGATATTTATATACATGTATACCAAAATCAGGAGCCCTGGTGGCACGGTAGTTAAGCACTCAGCTACTAACTGAAAGATCAGGAGTTCAAACACACTGGTTGCTCCACTGGAAAAAGATGTGTCGGTCAGCTGCTTTAAAGATTGCAGCCTTGGAAACTGTGGGGCAGTTCTATTGTGTCCTATAGGGTGTTGACATAGCGGTTTAGAGTTGGGCTATTAACCAAAAGATCAGTAGTTCAAATATACCAGCTGCTCCTTGGAAACCCTATGAGGCAGTTCTACTCTGTCCTACATGGTCGCTTTGAGTTGGAATTGACTCAATAGCAAAGGGTTTGGTTTGGGTTTCATAACATTGCTTTGAATCAGAATTGACTAGATGGCAAAGGTTTTAGATTTTTATATCAAAACCAAACCAGTTGTACTCTTCAACTCGGGGTGACCCTATGCGAGCTCTTGTGTATCAGAGTAGAACTTTACACCTGAGGGTTTTCAAGACTGTGATCTTTCATAAATAGATTGCCAGACCTTTCTTCCAAGGCACCTCTGGGCGGGTTTGAACCATCAACCTTAGTTGGTAGTCAAGTGCTTAACTGTTTGCACCACATAGGGACTTCTGTGTATGTGTGTGTATAATTTTGACACTCAATTGAGGGCTGATATATATGAAAGCTCTTTACAATCTATAAAGCACTATGCAACACGAGCTTATCATCATCATCATCTTTAAGCAAAATGGTTTTGCTAGAGTGACTTAGTCCTCATAGATAATTGTCTCCCTTTTCAAGAACCAAGAAACTGTAGAACAGTGAACCTAAATCTTAGAGGGAAAGAAAAAGAAAATAGGTGCTTTGAGCAATAGACAAGCATGGACTTTATAAACCTTCCTTGTAGATGGGCACAACCCACTTAGATCAAACACAGCATCCATTGGTCACATGGAAAGTATTTCTGACTTTGACCAATGACACATATGTTCGATTTGAATTGAGGAGACAGATCAGAGGGGGACCGATCAAACCCTTTCAGATAGGATGACTACTTTGAAACCATAATGCCAAAGTGTGACTGGAGGGATGATAAGGCCTCTGTGCGCCCAGTGTCATAACCAAAATGGTGAGTTCTATGAGCAAAATATTTTCCGAAATACTGAAATTTCTACATGAGGTGATTTCTTTTAACTAGTGCTTCCAATCTATCACTGATTGCATATGGCGCTCATCTTTATGCTTATTAGACTTTCCTTTATTAAAAAAACTTAAACATATTACTCCCTGATAAATAATTCCTCCCTAAATTTGCATATGTTAGCACAAATTTAGCAAGCATATCACTCACACTGTCATGTGGAATTTACCCTGCAGCTTTGTAAAAGAGGGAATAAAATGAAGTGTGCTGGGGTACCCAAAATGGGATGACCCCTGGAAAAAATATAATGCCAGTGCGAACAGTCACATAATTCCGAGCATATCACTGAAGACTGATTTTTTACTTAAAGTATGGATAAATAAAAGAACAAATGAAAAAACTAGGTGGCATAAAACCCATTACTTTGATGAGGTACAGCTTTTGCTCCAAGACAACAATCCACACAATTTTCCTAATTGAAACTCTTACCAATACATGTTGTATAGAAATATAAATAAATTTTCACTTGCCAACAGGCTCTAAAAAGGTAGAATTAAAATTGCCTTATAGTTTCTGTCTCTGTTAGTCTTTTGAGATGCTATAGTACTGTAGTTTGTTTTGTTCTTTTCTTCCTAGCCCCCTGCTTCTGATTTGCTCTTAATTATCTTGGATACTAAATAGTTGTTTAGAGATGCTTTATCCATCCCCGAAGGAGAATTGAATACAATTGTTCTTGTCCACCACGAAACTCAGGCTCTGAGATGGCTTCGAGTGGGATGGGACTCATAGTGACCCTAGGCACAACAGAACAGACCGCTGCCCAGTCCTGTGCCATCCTCACGGTTGTTGTTATGCTCAAACCCATTGTTGCAGTCACTGTGTCAATCCGTCTTGTTGAGGGATAAAATTACAGTGTTAAAATACATATTAGAATTTTCCAAAAGGTCAACATACTGTATTATTATACTGAATTTCCTTTAAAGGAAAACACATAAACAGATGCCAAATCAAGCATTTGTTAGCATAGGCAGCTCGGAATGAGAGCATTACAGCAGCATTGTCCTGAAAGGCAGGGATAAGGCACAGGCCTTTGGCTCTGTTGAAGATTTCTGGTGACAAATCAGCCATGGTGAGAATAAAAATATATGAAGAAGTGTGACACAATTAATTTGATAAAGGACTTTGAAAACAGAAAAATAAACAGGAACCACATCACTGGGTAAAAGCCTAAGAGGACATACTGAGTTAGAAAATTCTCTGTTGATGAATGATCACTCAGCTTGTTGAACTAGACAAAAGTCCCACCGATCCTAGAGAAAACAGGAACACTCAGAAAACCAGTTCCTGTGGAGGAGCACTTACCAATATTAGTTCATAAAACTAGAAGGAATTTTCTCAATTCTCAGATAATCTACTTGCTCTGTTTGCCTTACTAGAAGCCAAAAATATTCATTTAATAACATAAACTGGCTGTACAGCCTTGAGTTTTAGTAAGCTAAGGATTTTCAAAAATTCTGATTTTGTTCAGCTCTCAGTAGATAAAATTCTAATCAGGATATAATGTAAAGAGCAAAAGAACCGTATTTCCATTCTTTATAAACAAACAAACAAAAAAATGTAAAGCTACTCTGGAGCATTAAATAACCCAGAGAAATTATTTATCATCTTTTCTAACACCTAGCTTCATTTAGATTCACTTATCCATTCACTTTACTCTAGATAAAAAAACTGGGAATTTAGGGGAAACACCCATTTTAGGATGAGCTGTTTTTCCTCTGTCAGAAACAGATTGGAAGTGTTTCCAGAGTAATGAACATTCTGGGCTCCTGGAAGGGAAAAAGTGTGCAGAGAATCAAACTGGAGTCTGCCCTCTCATGTCCACCTGTTCCGGTTTTGGATGCACTGGCCCTCAAATCACCTCTTCATCTTTGTCAGCCTCAAAGCCTCCATTCTCTCCAGTGACCCGAGGCTGAAGCAACGAAAAGAAGCGATTCCGAAGCAACATCAGAGACTCTGCCCGACAATAACACCCTGCTACAATTTGAACTTACCTGTACATGGAGACCCTGGTGGTATAGTGGTTAAGTGCTACAGCTGCTAACCAAAAGGACAGCAGTTCAAATCCACCAGGCGCTCCTTGGAAACTCTATGGGGGCATTTCTACTCTGCCTTAGAGGGTCACTTATGAGTTGGAATCAACTTGATGGCAATGGGTTTGGTTTGTTTTTTTGGTACAGTTTGATAGCTAGAAAACTAAAAGGTAATGTTTGCATCGATTTTTATGTAGGGCATCGTAAACCTAAGACAAGTGAAGCATTGTTAATTCAGAGTCCCATTTGTTAATCCAAGGAATGGGACTACAGTTGCTCAATTTTATGGCAAAATCAGAATAGAACTGTAACTACTGAGTTTATGCTCCAAAGGCAGTGGCCAAATCCCTTATGGTGAAGGCCAGAGCTGCCACCTACCTGCTATTAACCCCTTCAGCACTCTTGTTTCCTGCTTCTGGGACTACAGCCAGTCCATGTATCCTCTTGTTAAACAAATCTTCCCTTTGCTTTGGTACACGTACCTCTATCGTTACCAAAAAAAAAACACAAGTAACCTTCTATTGCATTCTCACACAGGCCCTGCTGCCTAGCTTCTTAAAAAGGTATTAAAAATAATTTTAATTTTCTTGTATTCAAATTTCATACACACACATATGTATATGAAAAAAGGAGACTGGCAAAAAAAGAATTTTGATAATTGTCTTGTTGATACAATTTCAAAAAGTAGAGGAAGGGCTTCCTGATTCAGAGCAAATGCTATTCATGGCCTTACACTTTCCCAGATTTAACTGTTTTCCAATCTGTGCAATTCCCTCAAATGCCTTTTTTCACCTGGTTCTGTTTTAGATTATTCTACCAACGTGACTCTTGCCTTCCACTTCTAAAGATGCTATGTACATATAGAAAGTGCCAGATCATTTCTAATTATGTGGTATCTGTTAAGCACACACAGGTTTGGCAATGCTTAGGAAGTGCTAAAGGAAGGCACAGAGAAACCACAACACCACCACAAACATGCACACACACACACACACAAACATTTGCTGAATATTAACTATGTGGTAGGGACCGTGCTAAATTCTTGCCAAGCATTATTGCGTTTAATCTTCCCAATGACCCCATGAAAGAGGTAGAATGGCCATTGCAATTTTACAAATGAGAAACAGGTTAAGGAAGGTTTGATAACATCCCAATTCCTCATATCTGGCAAGAGGACGAGTAATCTTTGAAACTGATTTTGTCTGACAACTTCGAAGCAGTTAACAATCTGAAATAGAAAGTTTGTTTCTCTTTTATATTTCTTCCCTTACTATTTTGCCAAAATACGTCTTCAAGATATTTCTTTTTGCACCAGCTTCTGTGAAACACTGGAAAAGATCAAATAACAGGGTAACAAATATCATCAAAGGATAGCATGTTTCACCTGGCAATATGTTCCCTTGTTACGGGAATAGCTAAGTCTTTGTCAACAAAATTATTTCAGATAGTTGCCAAAAAAAAAACCCATCTAGACACCTTAAAAATCAAGCCCAGAAACAGATAAAAAAAGAAAGAAAGAAAATTATATATCTTCGGATGAGGGGAGCAGACACAAAGATTTATCTAGAAATTAACTTTAACAATTTATACCTGCTAAGAGCAAAATCTACGAACCCCAGCAGTAGTCCCCTCTCTATTACAGATGGTCTTTATCAACCAAATTGTGAACTCTTTGACATCAGGATGACCTATGTAACACCAGTGGTGCTGGAATTGATTAATTGAATTAAATTAATCAGGGCAAGTAGTCTATCAGGTTAAATTGTGAAATTCTAACAAATGTTGTTAAGTGCCAGGAGACACATAAGTAGCATTTTTACCTTTGTTATCTAATAACAAGATATTTCAACTGAGAGTAACTTCAGACAGCATCCAGCTCAATCTTCTCATTTGACTTTTTCTAAATATTAAACCTTAAAATGCTCTTTTATTCAGCTGGAACTACTTTTGTTGTTTTTAGGATTTCTGCATTTCTGAAACAAAGGGAAATTTACACAGATTAATAGGATGTCTCTCAAGTACGTGTTCCTTTACACAAACACCTCAACCAGTAAGCTTAAATTAAGAAACTGGAAATGAAGTAGGGTGACCAACTGTCTGATTTCACTAGGTACGTTCCTACTTTTAGGGGCCCTGGTAGCACAGTGGGTAAATGCTGGGCTGCCAACCAAAAGGTCGGTGGTTCAAACCCAACAGCTGGTTTGTGGAAAGAAAGATGTGGCAGTCAGCTTCCATAAAGATTCACAGCTTTGGGAACCCAGTGGAGCTGTTCTACCTGTCCTATAGGGTTGCTACGAGTCAGAATCGATTTGACAGCAATGGGTTTAGTTTAGTTTCCTGGTTTTAGAATTGAAAATCCATGTCCCAGGAGACCCCTCCCAATCCTGAATAAGCTGGAACAGTTGATCTGCCTAAATAATCAAACAACATTTCCATAAAACAGCAATCTGAATTGGAGAAAGTCAATCAAATAGTAAATATTTTATGAGCAACGACTTGTTCCTTAAGTTTTTGTTTTTGGAATTTCGGTTGTTTGAAAACTGATCATGTCTAAAGACCTCTGCAGTCTATTGTTGTTAGGTGTACGCAAGTCGATTCAGACCCATAGCGACCCCATGTGACAAAGTAGAACTGTCTAACGGGGTTTTCTTGGCTGTAATCTTTTTTTAATCTTTACAGGAGCTGATTTCCAGGTCCTTCTCCCTCAGGTGGGTTTGAACCGCAACCTTTCACTCAGCAGTCCAGTTCTTAACCGTTTGTGCGACCAGGGCTGTAAACAAAACAAAATTGTTACCAAAATTGAATAGTTACTCAATTTTGCTCAGTTGAAAGGAACATAGCGAGTTAAAGTTGGGAAATAAGCTGGCTTCATGCATATGGTGGGTCTTCCTGGTGTTTTTAGAAAAGAAAAAGCAGAATATTTTAGGCCAGAGTAGGATTATATCTCAAAGCAATTAGGCAAGAAAATATAAGTGAAATTAAGCAAGAGAAAACTCAAGCAGAGTGCCTAATTCAGCGATTTTCATACCCGGCTGCCATTAGAATCACTAGGGAGCTATGAAAAAACACATGTGCCTGGGCCCCACACCCAGAGATGCAGATTTAATTGTTCTGGGATGGGTCCCTGACATAGATATTTGTTCACAGTTCCTGAGGTCAATGTAATGTCTAACCTGTTTTGAAAACTACTGATTTTATATAAAATATATTATCTCCCCTTGAATTACTGTATCCTTGTGGAAATAAATTTAATGAAGAGAAGCAGAGCCAAAAGTAAAGTAATTCTTTTGATGATAATTTATCTTTTCATATTATTATAAAAATAAAAAAGGGTGTATATATAATTGGATCTTCTTTTAGCCTGGTTAGGAGCTGAGTAGGTTTTTGACCCTCTGTTGATAGAAAACTTCATGTTCACAGATTACTGGGGTGGCAGGAAAGCTAGTGGAGGCAATACTTCTATTCCCTTTGTTTTGCAAAGCATGTAATGTAACTTATCTGTACATACACACAGGCTGGGTACATAAAACTGTGTGTCAGAATTGATTTTTTTAATCAGATAAGGGAAGGGAACAAATCATCATCAGTAAAGTCCTTCTCTATGCTGAAACACAAGGACATGTATAAAGAGAAATGAACATTTGGAATCAGTAATAGGATATGGAGATAACCACCTCTTAAGCCCTGATTTAAAATTTCTTCAGGTCAATATGGCCAAATGTTCTAATATGCTGATTTCTCAGTGACCCATGTCAGTTGACTAGATAATGTGAGTCTTCTACTGGTGGAAAAAAAAAAATCAATATTTTAGAGGTAAAATTGCATGGATTGGCACCCCTGATGAGGTATTTAAAAAAAACAAATTGAGAAATACTAATACATACTTTTTTTTTTATAATTTCTACTCTTAAATTTAAAAGTTATCAGACCTAAAACTATAGTCTGTGAATATACATTATTAATAAGAAATTACTTGATTTGTCTAGAAGGAAGGACATTTATAACTGCAGAGACACATAAAATTTTAGAGATTTAAAGAGAAGTAGTAAACTGCAAGTCTTTTCCATGCAAATTGTATAAGAAAAATGAAAATTCACCCCAATTTTGAAACAAGAAATGGAAACCAAACTGGGATTCTGTTAGAATGAATAGATCAGGAAATAAGAATGTTACTCATATTCTCTGTTCTATTAGGCAGTCCTTTTACTGCCTGTAGCTTGATTTTGCATTTGGAATACTGACTTAAAAAACAAAGACTTAAGATTATCCAAGATGGTAGCTGAGTCAGACATACCATGCTGTCCACCTATAGCAAAGGCCCGGAAACCAAGTGAAGCAGATACAGATGACAACCCTGGAACCCTGAGCATCAAACATAAGGATAAAGAATTAGACCCAACACTGATTGGAAGGAGAAATTAAATAAAAACAGAGAATGAGGATGGATATGAAGCAGAGATGCCCTGCCAGATGGCTCAGCACTATGTGGCCATCTTGAGACAAAGCCAGGGCAACCCTGGGTGAAAAGAACAGGAAGACAACTTCACAGAATTCCCATTAGGAGAAAGAGAAACTGTGTAGACATAACCAGAGTGAAGCAAGGTGAGCAGGGCATGAAACAGATCTGTGGAGGGAAAGTACAGGAAAGTGAGAGTTCCAGAGATCCTGGAGTCCACAGATCGGGGAGAGTACCAGGATACAGAGACTGGACTGCTCACCAGTGGTGGTCCCTGAGCATTAAGGTGGTTGCCACACAGAATAGTAGATCAATAGAGTATCAGCAGGCGGTCCCCCACCCAACCAGACTCTGGGCAGCCTCCACCTCCTCACACTTGCTGGGGCCAGGTCCTGATTGTTGGCTACAGCCAATGGGAAGTGCCCAGGCACCAATGCCTGGTGACCACAGGAGCATGCCCCCCTTCATCCCACCTTCCTGGTAATTAGCAGCACAAATCTCCCTACCCTTGTTGCCCCTCCCCCTGGGGTCCACCATATGTGTCCCCCCCTTCCCTCACCTAGCCTCACCCTGCCCGCCACCCCTCCACTGCCTATCCAGCTGGTGGCAGGGAGCACTTCAACTCTACCAGTCACCTGCCACATTGCCAGGCCCACCATACCACTCTGCCTGCCACCGCTCCCAAACAGTGAGTGGCAGAGAGTGCCACGTGACTCCAGTCATGCACCATACCCTTCGCCCACCACCCCACCCACTTGGCCTAGGGGCAGTGAGCACAACTGCATAGTTCCTCACCTGCCATACCCCCAAGTTCATTACAACCCCATGCCTACCACCACACCCACTAAGCAAGCAGCAGAGAGCACTCCCGTGCCCCCAGTTGCCTACCACACCCTGCCATCCCACCCACCCAGCAAGCAGCAGTGAGCTTCCCCACACTGAGAGTCTCCTACCACAACCCCTGCCCACCACACTCCTCACCTATTACCCTGCCTCCCAGGTAAGCAGTAGACAACACTTGCACACCCCTAGTCAATACTATACAACCTCACCCACTGCCCTACCCACCCAGTGAGTGGAAGTGACTGTACCTACCCCACCAATCATCCATCACACCCACTTGCCCACCACATAATCCTGTCTACCTTCTTGCTTACCCAGCAAGTGACAGAGAGCACTCCCGTCCCCCTGATCAAGGTCGTACCATCCCACTTACCACCCCACACACCCAATGAGCACCACTGCAAGCTACCATGACACTGGACTGACAATAAGCAATGGCCCATGCTTGCCTAGCCCATCCCAAGCTACCCCACACACCATTGAACAGTGACAAGTGCTCAACTTGCCTGTCACAATAACAAATCATTTGACAAAACAGGATAAGATGGCTCAAAAGAATGAGCAAAATAGAGGGAAAGAAAACCTTCCTGAGAAAGAAATGATAATAGAACTACCCAAGAAGGAATTCAAAAGACTTATATTTAGGATCCTCGAAGATATCAAGGAAAACACAGAAAAAAACCTAGAAAAATATAGGAAAACTATACAAGAACAAAATGACAAAATCAATAGATAATTAGAAACCATGCAAAACAACAACTAGAAATTCAGAAGGTTAGCAATAAAATATAAGAAATAGATAAGCCAATGGAAGGACATAAAAGGAGACTTGAATCAATAGAAGAAAGAATCAGCAAAAGAGAGGACAAATCTTTGATATTAATTTACTTAAGGAACAATCAGAAAAAAGAATGAAGAAAAATGAAGAAAGTCTAAGAGTTATGGGGGCATAATCAAAAGAAATAATTTACACATAATAAGAATTCCAGAGGAAGAAGAATAAAAAAAGTAGAGAGAATTTTTGAAGTTATATTGGCCAAAAAAAAAAAAAAAATCATCAAGACACATCATGATCAAACTTTCCAAAACCGAAGACACAAAGAATTCTGAAAGCAGCCCATGAAAAACAAAACATCACTTACAAAGGGGCACCAGTAAGACTAAGTGCAGATTCTTATTAGAAAATATGCAAGCAAGAAGAAGGCAATGGGATGACACATGTAAAATTCTAACGAAAAGAATTTTCAACCAAGAATCATATATCCAGCAAAACTGTCTTTCAAAAATGATGGTGAAACTAAGACATTCCCAGATGAGCAGAAACTAAAGGAATTTGTATAAAGGCATACCTGCACTACAAGAAATATTAGAGGGAGTCCTTCAGATAGACAATCTATGACATCAGACAATGACCTGAGATAAAGACACACAACATTACCCAGATACCAAAACAGATGTTATGGATTGAATTGTGTACCCCTAAAATGTTATAAACTTGGTTGGGCCATGATTCCCAGTATTGTGTGGTTGTCTACCATTTTGTGATTTGATGTGCTGCAAATCCTAACCTCTATGATGTTAATAAGGCAGGATTAGAGACAGTTATGTTAATGAGGCAGGACTACATCTACAGGATTAGGTTGCATCTTGAGTCAATCTCTTTTGAGATATAAAAGAGAGAAGTGAACAGAAAGGAGAGGTACATCATTACCACCAAGCAAGAAGTGCTAAGAGTGGAGCATGTCCTTTGGACCCAGTGTACCTATGCTGAGAATCTTCTACACCAAGCGGAAGATTGATGACAAGAACCTCCCCCCAGACCTAACATAGACAGCCTTTCCCTGGAGCTGGTGTCCTGCATTTGGACTTTGAGCCTCCTAAATTGTGAGAGAATAAATTTCTGTTTGTTAAACCTATCCACCTGTGATGTTTCTGTTATAGCATCACTAGATAACTAAGGCACAAGGTTAAGACTTCACAAAAGCAAAATAAACCTATAAAACTAACTATAGGAAACCACAGCAGTTAAACTGTAAATGACGATAGCTTCAAAACAAAAGGGGAATAAAAGATGTAATTACAGAACTTCCATGGGGGGGGGGGAGTCAAGGTCATTTCAAAATATAACAGACTGTTTTAATTTTAATAGAATTAAGGTAAACTTCATGGTAACCACAAAGAAAAGTAGAATCTACTCACCAAAATAAAGAAAAAAAACAAGAAAGTCTCTATAAACACAAAAACAATGATTGATAAGAAAAGAAAATCTATATGCAAGAACTGAGCACAGAAACTAAAAAGAACAAAATCATTACCACCACAAAAAAAGTATGACAAAATGATAGCAATGATACATACCTATCTTTAATCACACTGAAATGAAAATGGATAGAATGTACCTGTCAAGAGACAGGAAGTAGCAGAATGGATTAAAAAACATGACCCATGAACATGTTGCCTACAAGAGACGCATCTTAAACACAAAGACATAAACAACTTAATAATCAAAGGATGGAAAAAACATGTATTAAGCAAACAGTATGCAAAAGAGAGCAGGAATAGCAATAATAATTTCAGATAAAATAGACTTTAAGCCAAAATGCATTATAAGAAAGAAGGACATTATGTAATGATTAAAGGATCAATCCACCAAGAAAATATAATGATAATAAATATTTATGCATCTAATGATAGAGCTCCAAAATATACAAAACAAACACTAAGAAAATTGGAAGGAGAAATAGACTGTTCTACAATAATAATAGGTGACTTTAGCACATCACTTTTGACAATGGACAGAAAAACTAGAAAGAAACTCAGTAAAGATAGGGAAAATCTAAGTAACAAAATCAAACAACTTGACCTCATAGATATATACAAAATACCCCACTCAATAGCAGCACAATATACATTCTTCTCCAATGTACATGGATCATTCTCTAGAATAGACCACATTCTAGGGCACAAAGGAAGCCTCAATAAATTCAAAAACACAGATAATAAAGCATCTTCTCTGACTATAACACTATAAAACTAGAAATCAATAACAGAAAAACTAAGTAAAAAAAATTAAATACATGGAAATTGAATAACACCTTATTTAAAAACTATTGGGTCTTTGCAGAAATTAAGAATGAAATTAAAAAATTCTTAGACTTAAATAAAAGTGAAGACACAACATACCAAAACATTTGGGACACAACAAAAGCAGTGCTCAGATGAAAATTTATAGTAATAAATTGCACACATAGAGGAAGAAAAGTCCAAAATCAATAACTTAACTAACAACTCGAATAGAAAAGAAATAGCAAAAGGAGTCCACAGTCACCAAGAAAGGAAATAATAAAAATCAGAGCAGAAATAAATGACATAGAAAATAGAAAACCAATAGAAGCAATCAACAAAACTAAAAGTTGGTTCTTTGAAATGATCAATAAAATTGACAAACCACTGGCCAAACTGACAATAGAAAAAAAATGAGAAGACACAAGTAACCAAGATAAGAAATGAAGCGGGCAAATTACAACAGAACCAACTGAAATAAAGAGGATCATAACAGAATATTATGACAAATTATATTCTAACAAATTCAAAAACCTAGAGGGACAAATTTTTGGAAACACACTATCTACCTAAACTAACCAAAACAGAGGTAGAAAATCTAAATAGATGCATAATAAAAGAAGAAATTGAAGATGTCAGAAATAAACTCTCAACAAAAAAAGCCCTGGCCAGGATCGCTTCACTGGAGAGTTCTACCAAACATTCAGAGAAGAGTTGACACAAAGTCCACTCAAACTATTCCAGAATGTAGCAAAGGAAGGAATACTCCCTAATTCCTTCTATGAGGCCAGCATAACCTGATACCAAATCAGGTAAAAGCATCACAAAAAAAGAAAATTACAGATCAATATCCCTCATGAATATAGACACAAAAATTATCAACAAATTCTAGTCAAGAGAATACAACAGCATCTCTCTCTCTATGTATATATATCACATCATGATCAAGTGGGATTCATACCAGGGATGCATGGGTGGTTCAACATGAGGAAACCAATCAACATAATTCAGCACATAAATAAAACAAATGAAAAGAAGCACATAATCATCTCAATAGATGCAGAAAAGGCAATTGATAAAATCCAATTTTTCTGATAAAAACTCTCAGTAAAACACAAATAGAAGGGAAATCCCTCCATATAAGTTAAGGGCATATATATAAAATGAACAGCCAACATTATTCTCAATGGAGAAAGATTGAAAACATTCCTCTTGAGAATGGGAATGAGACAAGTATGTCTATCAACACTGCTCTTATTCAATATTGTATTGGAAGTCCAAGCCAGGGCAATAAAGCAAAAAAAGGAAATGAAGGCCATCTGAATTGGTAAGGAAGAAGTAAAAGTACCCCTATTTGTAGATGACATAGAAATATACATAGAAATAAATAGAAAACCTTAGAAATTCCACAAGAAAGTTACTAGAGCTAATAAAAGGGTTCAGCAAAGTGACAGGGTACAAGATCGACATATAAAAATCAATTGGATTCCTCTTCACTAATAAAAAGAACTCAAAAATGAAATCAAGAAAACAATACCAGGTATAATAGCCCCCAAGAGGATAAAATACTTAGGAATAAATTTAACCAGAGATGTAAAATAAAAGACTTTTACAAGGAAAACTACAAAACACTACTGCACAAAACCAAAAGAGACCTACATAAATGGAAAAACATTCATCCTCATAGATTGGAAGCCTTAACATTGCTAAAATGTCCATACTACCCAAAACAATTTATAAATATAATGCAATCCTCTCCAAATCCCAACCACAACCTTTTTAACAAATGGTGCTGGCAAGATTGGATATCCATATGCTGAAAAATGAAACAGGATCCATACCTCACACCATACACAAAAACTAACTTAAAATGGATCCAAGACCTAAATGTTAAAGCTGAAACCATAAAGTTCCTGAAAGATAACATAGGGACAAAGAAAGAGGTCCTAGTTTTTGGCATAATTACACCATCAAACACAACTTAAAATGCACAAAAATACGGAAAATAAACTAGATAACTGAGACTGCCTAAAAATCAAATACTTACGCTCATCAAAAGATTTTACTGAAAGAGTAAAAAGAGAGCCTACAGACTAGGAAAAAAAAAAAATTGGTAATGACTTATCCGTCAAGGGTCTAATCTCTAAAATATATAGAAAACTTCAGTGACTCAACAACAAAAAGACAAATAAGCCAATCAAAAAAATAGGCAAAGGACATGAACTTCACTGAAGAGGACATTCAGGTGGCTAACAATGCATGAAAAGATCCTTACGATCATTAGTCATTAAAAAAAATTAAAACTACACCCCTTCAAAAATGACAATGATCAGAAAATAACAAATTCTGGTGAGGTTGTGTGGCGATTGGAAGTCTTATATACTGCTGGTGGGATTGTAAAATGGTACAACCACTACAGAAAATGGTATGGTGCTTCCTGAAAAACGTAGAAATAGAAATACTTTATGATCCAGCAATCCCACTCCTAGGCATATACCATAAAGAAATAAGAGGCATGACATGAATAGATACATTCACATGCATATTCTTTGCAGCATTATTCACAAAAACAAAAAGATGGAAACGACGTAAGTGTCCATGAGCGGATGAGTGGATAAACAAATTGTGGTGCATACAATGGAATACTACACGACGACAAAGAATAATGATGAAACTGTGAAACATAATATGAATGTATCTAGAAGACATTACGCTAAGTGAAATAAGCCAATCACAAAATGACAAGTATTATATGATATCACTTCTATAAAAAGGCCAGAAGAGCCTTACACAGAGGAAGCAATGTTCTTTGATGGTTAACAGGAATGGTAGGGGCAGAGAGGGAGAATCACTTACTAGGTAGTCAACATGTGTAAATGCATAGTATGGGGAAAGTCAGCACAACTTGACCAAGGTAAATGAAAACACTGAGAGGTATGAAAGAATAAAGAACAACAACAGTAAATGCTATAACATATACAGATCTGCAACCATAATAACCAAAAATTTGTGTTATTACATAGGTAGATATGTGTGTTATATAAACATGGAAGGACATATGGGAGTACATGCATGTGTATATATAAGTATAGTTGTGGGCATTTTATAAACATATTTGCATGTGCTGCACATATATTCATATATATAATAGAGCACATAGGGGGCACAATTATGGAAACTTCCTAGAAATATTCAAACAACTCTCAGGACTGAGCTACTGGGTTTGAAGACTGAGGACCATAGTCTCGAGGGATATCTAGGACAATTGGCAAAACATATTTCATAAAGATAATATTCTACATTCTAGTTTGGTGAGTAGTGCCTGGGATCTTAAAAGCTTGACAATGGCCATCTAAGATACAACTATTGGCCTCCTCCAAGCTGGAGCAAAGGAGAACGAAGGAAATCAAAGACTCAAGGAAATAATTAGTCCACAGGACTAAAAGCCCACACAAACCACAGCCTCCTCTAGCCTGAGACTAGAACTAGATGGTGCCTAGCTACCACTACTGACCGCTCTGACTAGGGACTCATTAGAAGGTCCTGGTTAGAAAGAGATAAAAATGTGGAATGAAACTCAAATTCATGAAGAAGACCAGACTTACTGGACTGATAGAGATTGGAGGAACCTTCTGGGACTATGGCCCCAAAACACCCTTTTAGTCTGGAACTGAAGCCACTCCATTTAGGCCAAATAATACAAAGAATAATATTCATGAGGACTGTGCTCCTTAAGACAAACAACTATACTAGACTAAATGAGCAACATTTGCCCACAAGCAAAGATAAGAAGGCAAAGAGGGGCAGGGGAACTGGAGAGATGGAAATGGAAAAGGTAGGATGGAAAGGAGGAGACTGTGACACATTCCTTGGATAGCAAGCAATGTCGTGGAACAATTTATGTATGAATAGTTGAAAGAGTAACTAATTTGTTGTGCAAACTTTCACCTAAAACACAGTAAAATGTTTAAAAACAAAATGAAAAAACTAGTATTGTCTACCATTGTTTGGGTTGTTCCAAACAAACAAACAAACAAACCCATTGCTATCAAGTTGATGCAGACTTATAATGACCCTATAGGAAAGAGTACAACTGCCCATAGAGTTTCCAAGGAGCACCTGGTGGATTCGAACTGCTGGTCTTTTGGTTAGCGCCCGTAGCCCTTTACCACTATACACCACCAGGGTTTCCTCAGTTTGTTCAGCTGGTTGATCACCATATAGACAAATCAACTTAAAATCACAACTCTGAAGTCACAGGCTAAATTTACAAATTTGAGTAACCATTTCTCAGGTTTATCCTATTTATCATAATGAAAACAGCTGCAAAGCATACATCCTTCTATGGAGTATCCATTGCTTTAGCTTCATACTGTAATTACACAATAATATGTGGTCTAAAACGACAAGTAATTTACAAGTAAATTGTCTTTTCAGAAAGAATGCCCAATACTTATGTTCTTTTAGTTGAAAAAAAAACTATTTTAATAGAAAACACCACCAAATGGTAATCATTTGTTTCCATCTTTGCAGCTGACATAAATATTTGATTTAACGTTATTAAAATGCCCAAACACTCTCTAAATATTTTCAGTTGATAGTTCTCTGTCATCAGCTAGAAATGGTCGAGCTGTTTTCATCAGGACTTATGAACTACAAACATGCAAGTTTTAGCCCTGATTAGAGGTAGCAAAAGCAATGTTTTTTTAGAGATTAGTCCATCCTGCCCTTTCTCAACAAACTTAATATCTGCAAAGAATATGATTCCTTTTTCTATTTCAAGTACTAATGGTGTCATCAACTGTTGAAGGAAAACACAGAACTCCATGTCCCCAGGCTTGACAGATAAATGCCTCTTATTTAGCTGCGGGGTCATTTATTTCTCTAGAAATAACTTCTTTCAGTTGTCACAGGAAAGACTTCAGACCAACTAAGCAGCAAGAGCTGCCAAACTCATTCAGTAAGAACTTTAACAAGCAGTAGAAGTCTTACACTGAAGAATAGGCTGGGAGAAGAAAAGGAAATGGTTCTCATTCCTTAATGGTATATTTAGGTATCACACAGGTCTGTGATATGAAGTAACAGTTCATATTATTCTTATCAAATATTGGAAAGCTGGGGTGGACCAGCTGAGCCTTGAAGTGAAAATAGGTGCTACCCATGCAAACCTGTATGGTATGCAAAAAAAAAAAAAAGTATCACATACTCTGATGTTGGCCATCACATTGTGATTCGGTGGCAGCCTTTTAAAGTTTTTTAATGAAAAACTTGGAAAGAAATTTATATCAAAAACAATAAAAGAGCTCAACTTTGATATTCTAAGGAAACAATTATTCCTAATGAAATTGTCATGTGACTATTTCATTATCAGTAGTAAAGTAAAAGGAAAGGATAGTTTGCAAATGATTGTTTTATTCAATCTTGACTTATAACAATAATATAAACACTCCAACAGGTTACTTAGAAATTCACTTCTTTTGCATACTAAAAAAGGAAAGGTAGCACCTACCCGAGTTAATCCACAATGTAGCTCAGCCGGAAAACTTCAGAGACAATTTGCGAAAAGAAACTGTCAAACTCTTTTGTAGCAGCTTTGTTCTAGATCACTCATGTCCAAACTGCAGATTCTTTGGTGACTGACTGGCTGTTGGCTAGCAATTTCTCACGCTAAGATGACAAGATCCTTAGTATATTAGGGTATACCACATGAAATGTAGGATTTGAGATGAATCATTTTTGAATCCTGATTAGGCATGTTAGGGTAAATGGCTGTTAGGTTACGCCATTTTGTATTACTAGACTAGCTTTCATAATCACTCGACTTCATTTTCTAGGTGGTTCTAGTCTTGTAAGCACTGACTTTTTTTTTTGGCCCCTCAATAAGATGGTCACTGTTGAACAATCATGACTATTTTTTTTACTCAAGTTCAAATCAGGACATAATGAGACTGAGGCCAAGAAAGACACTTGGTGAGGGTGTTGGTAACCAGTGAATGATACAGTGATGGTTCCAGAAATTATGCTCTGAAGATGACAGCCTTTGAAATGAGCATCGTGGAAAACCAAAACCTGTCATAAACGAATATTTGAAAGAATTGGTGAAAAGCATCCCTTAAACAACAGTCCAAAATCTTGCAGCAGACTTGGAATTATCTCCTATGACTGTTTCCCATCACCTGAGTGCTGTTGGAAAAGTGAAAAATTTGGACAAATGGGTTTCACATGAATTGATGGAAACTCAGAGCTGTGTTCTAGCTGCTAGCTTGAAACGAAAATGAGCCTTTTTAGCAACATATCGTTAATTGTGATGAGAAATGGATACTGTTTGACAGCAATAAATGATATGGGCAATGGTTAGATGTAGAGCAGTCTCAAAGACATTACCCAAAGCAACCACTGCACTCAAAAAAGTTTATGGTAACTGTAGGGTGATTTGCAAAAGACATAATCCATTATGCAACAAGGGCAATCAATCAGTGTAAACTCATACTATCAGGAAGTTGATCATACAGATGAAAAACTGAGATCAAAACAGCCAACTGGTCGACAGAGATGGACCAACTCACAACCATACTCTTCTCAAACCTCTCTGAAAATTAATGAAGCTAGATTATGAGATTTTGCTCACCATCTCCCCAACAGATTATCACATTTCAAACACTTAGAACTATTGTTACATAATAAAATGTTCACAAATCAAGAAGCTATAGTTGAAGCATTGAGCAGTTTATAGCTCAAAAGGTGAAGAGTTTTTTTTTTTTGTTTGTTTGTTTTAAAGAGGAATATATAACCTCATTTAGGCACAAGATAATTGAACAGGAGCATATTTTGATTAAATAAATTTGTTCCATCTCAATATATAATGTTTTTGCTTTTTCTTCAAAAACACTGGCATGTCATGTGGTTGTTGTTGTTGTTGCTAGGTGTCTTCCAGTCAGTTCAAACTCATAGCAACCATATGTACACTCTCCGATCCTGAGCCATCCTCACAATTCTTGTTATGTTTGAGCCAGTTTTTGTAGCCACTGTGTCAATCCATCTCATTGAGGTCTCCCTTTTTTTTTTTTGCCAATCCTCTACTTTACCAAGCATAATATTCTTGTCCAGGGACTGGTCCTTCCTGATAACATATCCAAAGTATGTGGATCCTCCTTTCCAAGAAGCACTTTGGCTATATTTCTTCAAAGACAGACTTGTTCTTACTTCGGCAGTCCATATCCAATATTCTTCACCAACACCTAATCCATATGCATTGATTCCTCTTTGGTCTTCCTACCTACTGCATATGAAAAAAAAAAATTTTTTTTTTTTTTAAGTGACTGAAAATATCATGGCTTGAATCAGGGGCACTTTAGTCTTCAAAGTGACATCTTGGTTTTTTAACACTTTAAAGAGGTCTTTTGCAGTATACTGGCCAAATACAATACATCTTTGATTTCCTGACTGCTCTTTCCATGGGCTTTGATTGTAGAGTCAAGTAAAGTGAAATCCTTAACAACATCAGTCTTTTCTCCATTTCTCATGATGTTGCCTATTGGTCCAGTTGTTAGGAATTTTGTCTTATGTTGAGGTGTAACCCATACTGAAGGCTGTTGTCTTTGATTTTCATGGGCAAGTGCTTCAAGTCCTCTTTTCTTTCATCAAGCAAGGTTGTGTCTGCATATTGCAGGTTGTTAAAACAGTCTTCCACTAATACTGATGCAACATTCTACTTGATGCAGTCCAGCTTCTGATATTATTTGGTCAACATACAGAATAAGTATGATGAAAGCATGCATGCCTTTCTTGATTTTAAACTATGCAGTATTCCTTTGCTCTGTTTGAACTATTGCCTCTTGGTCTATGTACAGGTTCTGCATGAGCACAATTAAAAAAAAAAAAGTTTCCATTTTTCCCAGTGTTATCCATAATTTGTTATGATCCACACAATTGAATGCCTTTGCATAGTCTATAAAACACAGGTAAACATCTTTCTGGTATTCTCTGCTTTCAGTCAAGATCAAACTGACATCAGCAATGATATCCTTCATTCCACATCTTCTTTAGAATCTGGCTTGAATTTCTGGCAACTCCCTGTCAATACACTGCTGCAACCAATTCTGAATGATTTTCAGCAAAATTTTACTTTGCTGTGATATTAATGATATTGTTTGATATTTTCTGCATGGTGTTCAATCACCTTCCTTTGGAATGGGCACAAACATGGATATCTTTCAGTGGGTTGGGCAGGTAGCTGTCTTCCATACTTCTTGTCATAGATGAGTGAGCACCTCCAGCTCTGTATTCCTTTGTTGAAACATCTCAATTGGTATTCTGTCAAGTCCTGGAGTCTTTTTTTTCACTAATGCCTTCAGTGTAGCTTGAACTTCTTCCTTCAGTACCATTGGTTCTTGATCATATGCTATGTCCTAACATTGTTGAACATCAACAAATTCTTTTTGATACAGGGCCTCTGTGCATTCCTTCCATCTTCTTTAGATGTTTTCTCTGTCATTTAATATTTTTTTCTGTAGAGTCTTTCAATATTGCAACTTGAGCCTTGAATTTTTTTCTTCAGTTCTTTCAGCTTGAGAAATGCCAAGCATATTCTTCCTTTTTGGTTTTCTAGCTCCAGGTCTTTGCACATTTCATTAAAACATTTTACTTTGCCTTCTCAGACTGCCCTTTGAAATCTTCTGTTCAGCTCTTTTACTTCATTATTTCTTCTATTCACTTTAGCTACTCTACTTTAAGTTCAAAAGCAAGTTTCAGTCTCTTCTTTTTTTCCCCTCTTATTTTTTTTTCTTTTTATTGTGGTTTAAGTGAAAGTTTACAAATGAAGTCAGTCTCTCACACAAAAATTTATATACACCTTGCTATGTACTCCTAGGTGCTCTCTACCCTGTTTTCCCTGTGTCCATTCAGCCAGCTACTGTCCCCTTCTGCCTTCTCATCTCCCCTCCAGACAGGAGCTGCCCACATAGTTTCATGTGTCTACTCGAGCCAAAAAGCTCACTCCTCACAGTATCGTTTTCAATCTTATAGTCCAGTGTGATCCCTGTCTGAAGAGTTGGCTTCGGGAATGATTCCAGCCTTGGGCTAACAGAAGGTTTGGGGACCATGACCTCCAGAGTCCTTCTAGTCTGAGTCAGACCATTAAGTCTGGTCTTTTTATGAGAATTTGAGGTCTGCATCCCACTGCCCTCCTGCTCCATCAGGGATTCTCTCTTGTGTTCCCTGTCAGGGCAGTCATCAGTTGTAGCTGGGTACCATCTAGTTCTTCTGGTCTCAGGCTGATGTAGTCTCTGGTTTATGTGGCCCTTTCTGTCTCTTGGGCTCATAATTACCTTGTGTCTTTGGTGTTCCTCATTCTACTTTGCCCCAGGTGAGTTGAGACCGACCGATGCATCTTAGATGGTTGCTTGCTAGCATTTAAGACCCCAGACGCCATTCACCAAAGTGGGATGCAGAATGTTTTCTTAAGAGATTTTCTTCTGCCAGTTGACCTAGATGTTCCCTGAAACCATGGTTTCCGGACCCCCTCCCCGAATACTCTGGCCTTCGAAGTATTAGGTTGTATTCAGGAAACTTCTTTGCTTTTGATTTAGTACAGTTATGCTGACCTCTCCTGTACTATGTGTTCTTTCTCTTCACCTAAAATACTTCTTGTCTACTATCTAATTAGTGACTGCTTTTTTTTTTTTCTTCTCTTTTCTGGCCTCTCTCCCTACCGTTGTAACCAGCAAGTATTTTCTTCTGTGTTTAAACTTTTTCTTGAGTTCTTATAATAGTGGTCTCATTCAATATTTGTCCTTTTGCAACTGACTAATTTCACTCAGTATAATGCCTTCTAGATGTCTTTGTTTGTGTGCTGTTGACTGTTTCTTTTTCCCACTTAATTTTTTGTTCTGAGTAGTTTACACATTGTCTTTTCCTCTTATTCATTGTTGTTGATTTTGTTTTTCCTGAGTCTTTACGTTTTTCTTGTATTTCATTTTGATGTATAGGATTGTTAGTCTCTTTTGTGGTTGCCTTAATATTTACCCCTGTATTTCTAAGTTTAAACCAAACTTTTATTTCTTTATATCACCTTGACTTCCTCTCTATATGAAAGATCTACAACTACATTTTTCAGTCCCTCTTTATTGCTTTAATCTTGTCATCTTTTACATAATGACATCGTTTTCCTTGTTTTGAACTTTTTTTTAATCTCGATTTATTTTTGTGATTTCCCTACTTGGGTTGGTATCTGGTTGCTCTGTCCTGTGTTCTAGTCCTGGGTTGATATCTGACATTATTGGTTTTCTAACCAGAGGACTCCTTTTAGTATTTCTTGTAGTTTGGGTTTGGTTTTTACAAATTCTCTAAAGTTCGGTTTATCTGGAAATGTCCTAATTTGCCTTCATATTTGAGAGACAGTTTTGCTGGATATATGATTCTTGGCTGGCAATTTTTTCCTTCAATGCTTTATATAAATCATCCCATTGCCTTCCTGCCTGCATGGTTTGTGCCGAGTATTCCAAGCTTATTCTTATTGACTCTGCTTTGTAGGTGGATTTTTGTCTATCCCTCACCACTCTTAAAATTCTCCATTTATCTTTGGTTTTGACAAGTTTGATTATAATATGTCTTGGTGACTTTCTTTTAACATCTACCTTATGTGGTGTTCGATAAGCATCTTGGATAGATATCTTCTCATCTTTCACAGTATCAGGGAAGTTTTCTGCCAACAAATCTTCAACAATTCTCTCTGTATTTTCTGTTATCCCTCCCTGTTCTGGTATTCCAATCACTCGTAGGTTATTTCTCTTGATACAGTCCCACATGATTCTTAGGGTTTCTTCATTTTTTTTAATTATTTTATCCAATTTTTCTTCGACTATATTGGGGCCAAGTGTTTTATCTTCAATGTCATTAATCCTGCCTTCCATTTCCTCAGTTCTGCTCCTCTAACTTACTATTGAGTTGTCTAATTCTTCAATTTTATTAACTTTCTGAATTTCTGATTGCTGTCTCTCTATGGATTCTTGCAGCCTATTAAATTTTTCATTATGTTCTTGAATAACCTTTTTAATTTCTTCAACTGCTTTCTCTGTGAGTTCCTTGGCTTATTCTGTGTTTTGCCTGATCTCCTTCCTGATCTCTTGAAGAGTTCTGTATATTAATCTTTTGTACTCTACATCTGGTAATTTCAGGAATACATCTTCATCCAGAAGATTCCTTGAATTTTTGTATTGAGAGTTTGTTGAAGCAATCGTGGTCTGCTTCTTTATGTAATTTGTTATTGACTGTTGTCTCTGAACCATCTATAAGTTATTGTATTAATTTATTTTATGTTTGCTTCCTGTATCCTAGCTCCTTGTTTGTTTTGTTTTGATATGCCCAAATAGGCTGCTTGAGTGAGCTAGCTTGATTATTCTCACCTTTGAAGCTCCAATATCCTGTCACCAGATGGCTAGAGCTGTTACCACGTATATGTGCCTAGGAGTCCATTCACTTTTCTTGTATGGATTCAGATCAGGTGTCCAGGTAGTTGGTCATCAAGTGTGTGGTACAGGCTCTGTCCTACAGTCTTAGAGGAGCAGGGGTGATTGGTGTAGGCACAGGTGTCTGGTTGCAGCAGGGAGTCACGCTCTGAACAAGGCAGGGGGCCGACAACTGTCCCCTGAGTGTCTGTGAGGAAAGCATGTCCCTGTTTCCTACAGTGCACAGGTGGGTGGGCTCTGTAGCCAGACCATGGGTACTCAATGCTTTTGATTGTAAGGACTGAGAGGCATCCCTTATCCTTGGACCCCTTTTGTGGGTGGCTAGGTGACATAGGTGGAGCCACCAGTCCTCAGACCCCTGATGTGAGTAGGCGAGGATCCTGTTTAATAGGCAAAGTGGTGTCAAGCACCAAAAACCCACCTCTTCACTGCACAGCTGAAACAGTTGAAGTCAGATCTGAAGCACATGTACTGTTGCAGTAACAAGGGTCTAATCTCCTGAAATGGGCCCACACAGATCCATGCAAGGGTGAAAGGTATTCAAAGTCCAGGGACCATTTGTGCCTGGCCACTTCTATCCTGAAATCCCTATCTTAGTGGAGTTGGCAGATTACCTTTTTTCCCAATTGTTAATTTATTCTTTCTCCAAGGCTGGGAGATTGGCTCAGGACATGCGGCAGGACGTATCTCAGGCCCAGGGAAATCAACAGCCACTGAAGCCAGCTTGGGGACTGGGGGCATGGCAAATTAAATGCAAGTACTTACTTTTTGTTGAGAGTACTGTTATTCACTGGCGTAGGAGGTGTGAGTAGACTGTGCGGGCTCACTGTCTGTCCCTGAAGAAACCATGTCCCGAACACTACCACCAGCCCTGCTACAGTCACTCCAGGGTATCATGCCTGAGGGGCACTGGTTCCCACTGAGTCAGGTCCGGCAACTCCTCGCCACTGCTGAACCATCTCTCTCTCCCCTTGCCGCTCAGTCCAATTACCTTACTTTGCCTTTGATGTTCAGGACTCCTAGCTTGTCACATACATAATCATTTCACTTGTTTTTTTCGGGTCTTTGTTGTAAGAGGGATCACCAGAAGCGTTTGATTACTCCGCCATCTTGGCCCTGACTCCTTGGAGTCTCTTCTAAAATCCATTTTGGTCTTTTCTTTCTTTCCTCTGTTTTTAATGACTTTTTGCTTTCTTCATGTACAATATCCTTGATGCCTTCCCACAACATGTGTGGTCTTTGGTCATTAGTGTTCAATGTGTCCAATACATCCTTGAGCTGGTCTCTAAACTCAGGTGGAATATACTCAAGTTCATATTTTGGCTCTCGTGGACCTGTTTTAATTTTCTTCAGCTTCAGCTTGAACTTGCAGATAAGCAATTGATGGTCTGTTTAGCAGTCAACCACTGGCCTTGTTCTGACTGATGATATTGAGCTTTTCTGTCTTCTCTTTCCACAGATGTAGTCATTTTGATTCCTGTGTATTTCATCCAGCAAGGTCCACGTGTATAGTAGCCATTTATGTCATTGAAAAAAGGTACTTGCAATGAAGAAGCCACTGGTCTTGTGAAATTCTATCATGCTATCTCCTGTGTGGTTTCTATCACCGAGGCCATATTTTCCAACTACCAATCCTTTTCTTTGTTTCCAACTTTTGAATTCCAGTTATCAGAAATTACCAATGCATCTTTATTGCATGTTCGATCAATTTCAGACTGGAGAGTTGGTAAGTCTTCAGTTTCTTCATATTTGGCCTCAGTGGTTGGTGTGTAAATTTGAATAATGTTTGTGTTAACTGGTCTTCTTGCAGGTGTATGGGTATTATCCTATCATTGACAGCATTGTACTTCAGGATAGATATTGAAATGTTCTTTTTGATGATGAATGCAACATCACTTCCCTTCAATTTGTCATTCCCAGCATAATAGATCATATTATTTTCTGATTCATAATGGCTAATATCAGTCCATTTCAGCTCACTAACGCCTAGGATATTCTTTATGTGTTCTATTTCACTTTTGATGACTACCAATTTTCCTACATTCCATGTTCCAATTATTAATGGATATTTGTAGCTGTTTCTTCTAATTTTGAGTCATGCCACATCAGCAAATGAAGGTCCCTAAAGCTCGACTTGATTCACATCATTAAGGTTGACTCTACTTTGAGGAGGCAACTCTTTCCCAGTCATATTTTGAGTGCCTTTAACCTAAGGGGCTCATCTTCTGGCACTGTATCAGACAGTGTTCCACCGCTATTCATACGGTTTTCAATGGACAGTTTTTTTTCAGAAGTAGACTGCCAGGTCCTTCTTCCTAGTCTGTCTTAGTCTGGAAGCTCTGCTGAAACCTGTCCACATAGGGTGACCCTGCAGGTATTTTAAACACCATTGGCAAAGCTTCCAGTAGTATCACAGCAACATGCAAGCCACTGTTGTACAACAAACTGACATTGATAGTGGTACACCCTAATATCTCCAATATTTTAACTCTACTAAGTTAATCTAATAGCTAGAAATTCTTCCTACATTTTTATATGGAAATGAAACACTGGGACAAAAAGATTAGTTTTGTTCCTCTTGATATTATTAGGAAGAAGCCAGACAAGCACATGCTTTCTAGTCTTGTTAAACTCTACCTATTCAATGTCTTCCAGTCTTGATTCTTTTATTATGTTCTAAACTTTAACCTAAATGAAAAGAAGAATTGTTTAGTAAATCATGTCATTATTAATTCTAATAGGTGAATCTATTCACATCTGGTTTTATCCACTATTAGCTGAATATATGTATGCATATATATAGGATTCTCTACATGTGATGTCTTTTATAAAACTAAACACGAGTAACTTATTTTTTAAGATAATTGTTTAAAGTCTTTACCTCTGAAAGCTCTTCACACTTATGGCGATCTCTTTTAATTCACTATATAGTTTTGATAATTAAGCCAGGTATTTAAAAGATTAAACGAACAAACAAAAAACTGAGACATAGGGAGATTTTGACTTGCCTGCTATCTCAAAGCCAGTTAGTGACAGAAGCAAGTGATCTAGAATCCAGGTGTTCTGGCTCATGGCCCTTCCACTAAGCAAGAGATTAACTAGGTTCAGGTCCCAGAGCAAATAGCATTTTTCAGGACTTGTTCCAAAACAACAAAGATGATCATCTAGTAGAAGTCAAAAATATAAGGTGTTTACTAACAATGATTTTCAAAATTTCTTCTGAAGAGAAAATTTGAACTCTAGATATATTAAAGTGTTTGAATTGATTTTGAACTTTTTCTTTAACATCTTGTTTGTACAAAGTTGTTGTTAGGTGCTGTGGAATCCATTTTGACCCATAGATACCTCATGTGACAGAGTAGAACTGCCCCATAGAATTTCTAGACTGTAATCTTTTTGGGAGCAAAATGCCTGGTCTTTCTCCCTTGAAACTGCTGGGTGGTTTCAAACCTTCAACCTTTCAGTTAGCAGCCACTACTTAAATGTTTTACCACCAGGGCCCCTTCTTGTTTGTACAATAGTATCATTTAAAATTTTAAAATGAAACATTTTATCTTCGTCAAATTTTTAAGTTTATGAAAATCATGAAGAACAATTTTATTCAGGACTCCCCCATATACACAATGACAAGCTCAGTTCCTTGCACATAGTAAGAAACTCAACAAATATCTGTTGAATGATTCTATAGATTTCTTTTAAAAAAATGACCATATAGTTCTAAGAAACATCTGGAATAATGGTAGATAATTAAATACTCTTAATTACCTCTGGGTAGTTAAGTACCTCTTAATAATTTGGAGCTCTGGGGGCTCAGTGGTTAAAAGCCTGGCTGCTAACCAAAAGGTCAATAGTATGAATCCATCAGCCACTCCTTGGAAACCCTATGGGGCAGCTCTACTCTGTCTTATAAGGTTCCTATGAGTTGGAATCGACTTGATGGCAATGTTTTTTTTTTTTTTAATTGTCTCTGGGTTTATTCAGAATTTGTTTTATCTCTTTAACCTGTAATTCCACTATTTTATTCACAAGCTCGTATTTGAACTGATGGAAAACTTCCTATCCAATAGTTAAACACCTATCCTCATCTTCCAACACTGTATCAGACAATGTTCCACTGCTATTCATAAGGTTTTGATTGGATAATTTTTTTCAGAAGTAGACCCCCTGGTACTTCTTCCTAATCTGCATTAGTCTGGAAGCTCTACTGAAACCTGTTCATCATGGGTGACCCTGTGGTATTTGAATACCAGTGGCATAGCTTCCAGCATCACAGTAACATGCAAGCCCCCATAGTAGGCCAACAGGCAAAGGCATGGGGGTAGACAACTATAATAGACTCATAATGGATTTCCATGGATTCACTCTTCCTCCTTCCATGACATTTCCAATCCATTTTTCACAGTGCAGTCATAGTGATCTTTTCTAAATGCAGATCAATTCCTCTGACACTTTCAAGGCTTCCATTTGTGTTTTGGATCAAAACAGAAATTCCTAACATTGCTTACAAAGGCTTACATTATCTGGCCTCCCTATGCAGTATCATTCCCCTCTGTTTCAGTTAATCATTGCTGTGTAACTAACCATGCAAAACCTTAGTGTCTGAAATAACAGTAATAATTTATATCTCATAATTTTGCAACGTGGGTAGAGCTTGAAAAAGACAGCTTATCTCTGCTGCATGCAGTATCAACTGGGGCAACTCAATTAGGGCTGGAGGATGAACTTCCCAGATGGCTCACTCACAAGTTTGACAAGTTGGTTTTACCTGTAGGTTTGAAGCTTAGGTAAAGCTGTGGGCAAAGGGCCTTAGTTGTCTTCCACATGGGCATCTCTTTGTAGTTGATTGGGCTGTTTCACAGTGTGACAGCTAAATTTCAAGATGTAGAAATTTGAAGCCACCTGTTCTTTTAAACTCTGGGATAAGAACTGGTACAGCATCACTCAGGCATACTTGATTCATCAAAGCAGTCACGGATCCAGCCCAGATTAAAGAGGGTGGGTATTTTAGAACTCACCTGTCATTGGGTGGCATAACAAAGATTTTGCAACCATCTTTAATCCCTCAAACCCATCATCTTCCTTATTTCTTTCTTTGTTTTGGTATTCCAGCATTAATAAGCATCATGAGTTTTGTATGGATTAAACGATATAAAAAGAATAGTTCTAAATGTGTATCTGTTCTCCATCAATAGCTATCCAATGGTACATTGATATTGTAACAATGGCCATATCCTGGTTGAAAGGGCTTGTCTGCAAGCCTCTGCTGCTGTAAACTACAGCTCTAGATTAAATTATCAACCTTAATATTGTGAATGATAATACTCCACAGTGGTTAAAGCCCTCGGTTATGGCTATTAACCAAAAGGTCGAAGGTTCACACTCACCATGGAAGAAAGATGTGGCAGTCTGCTTCCATAAAGATTTACAGCCTTGGAAACCCTATTGTGCAATTCTACTCTGTCCTATAGGGTTGCTATGAGTTGGAATAGACTCAATGGAAGTAGGAAAGGAAACAAATTTGTTTCTCTTGTTCTTTTTCCAAAACTCTCATACCCTTCATGTTCAGTTTGTGATATGCCTGACCTCACCAGTCCATCATTCAGAGAGTGGGAGAAGGAGGATGACATACAAATACAGAGAGAGGGAGACAGAGAAAAAGAGACAGAGAGACAGAAACAGAGAGAAAAGAGAATAAGAAAACAATAGAATATAGGAGTCCCTGGATAGTGTAAGTGGTTATCACACATGGGTGCTGTCGTGGATTGAATTATGTCCCCCAAAAATGTGTTCATCAACTTGGTTAGGTCACGCTTCCCAGTATAGAGTGGTTGTCCTCTATTTTTTTATTCTAATATTATGTTAAAAGGATTAGGGTGGGATTGTAACACCACCCTTACACAGGTCACCTCCCTGATCCAATGTAAAGAGAGTTTCCGTGGGGTATGGACTGCACCACCTTTGGTCTCAAGAGATGAAAGGAAAGCAAGCAGAGAGTTGGGGAACTCATACCATCAAGAAAGCAGTGCCAGGAGCAGAGCACATCCTTTGGGCCCGGGACCCTGCACCTGAGAAGCTCCCTGGCCAGGGGAAGATTGATGAGATGGCTGACGGAGAGAGAAAGGCTTCTCTTGGAGCTGCCACCCTGAATTTGTACTTTTAGCATACCTTACTGTGAGAAAATAGCTTCTCTTTGTTAAAGCCATCCACTTGTATTTCTGTTACAGCAGCACTAGATGACCAAGACAGGTGCTAAGCAAAAAGTTGGAAGTTTGAGTCCACCCAGAAGTACTTCAGAAGAAAGGCCCAGTGATACACTTCTGAAAAATCAGCCATTGAAAACCCTGTGGAGCATAGTTCTACTCTGACACACATGAGGCCACCGTAAGTTGGAATCAACTCAACAGCAACTGTTAATAGCCTATAATTAATTCTGGAAAATCTTCTCCTTAGTTCCACATTCATCTTAGCCAACTCAAATATACTAAATCAAATATGTTTACTTTGTAAAAATTCCTCTTTAAAGAAAAGCACTAGAAATATTTATATATTTAAAATAAATAATTTCAGGGAATAAGCCAATAAATATGACAAGTAAAAATTGTGAATATTTGGAAATTAATTGACAACTATTTTGACTAAGAAATAATTTATACCCAATTAATTTCTTCAAAAGCAAATGTTAACCAGACAGAGATTTGGGCACTATGTTATACTGAATGGAAATTCAATCTGTATTCTTTTCACTTAATAAGAATCAATTTCAAGACACTAAATATGTGGAAACTGTATCATGAATCAACACTGTGGTTAATAAAAATGTATGTGGACTGGTCAAGCATACATTTATTTCTGAAGCAAATTTTACATCGATTTAATAATCATCTAAACCATTAAAATACTTTGTTATGAAACATTCTAAATTAGTTTTCAATAAAATTATACTATCTGTGAAAATATAAAATTATACTATCATGGTTTCTCAATCATCTCCTATGCATGTGAAAACTAGACGACGAATAAGGAAGACCAAAGAAGAATCGATGCCTTTGAATTGTGGTATTGGAGAGTAATATTGAATATACCATGGACTGCCAAAAGAACAAACAAATCTGTCTTGGAAGAAGTACAACTAGAATTCTTCTTAGAAGCAAGAATGGCAAGACTACGTCTCCCATACTTTGGACATGTTGTCAGGAGGAATCAGTCCCTGAAGAAGGACATCATTCCTGGTAAAGTGGAGGGTCAGTGAAGAAGAGGAAGACTGTCAATGAGATGGATTGACACAGTAACTGCAATAATGGGCTCAAGCAAAACAATGATTATGAGAATGACACAGGGCCAGGCAGTGTTTTGTTCTGCTGTACTTGGGGTATCTATGAGTCCGAATTCACTCTATGACATCTAAAAATAATATCTGCACTAGCTGATTTTCTTTGATGTTTCTAAATCCACTGTTGTTGTTATTGTTGTTAGGTGCCCCTGAGTCAGCTCCGACTCATAGTGACCCTATGCACAACAGAACAAAACACTGCCTGGTCCTGCATCATCCTTACAATCGTTGTTATGCTTGAGCCCATTGTTACAGCCCCTGTGTCAATCCACCTCATTGAGGGTCTGCCTCTTTTCCACTGACCCTGTACTTTGCCAAGCATGATGTCCTTCTCCAGAGACTGATCCCTCCTGACAACATGTCCAAAGTATGTAAGACGTAGTCTCGCCATCCTTGTTTCTAAGAGCATTCTGGTTGTACTTCTTCTAAGACAAATTTATTCGTTCTTCTGGCAGTCCATGGTATATTCAATATTCTTCGCCAATACCACCATTCAAAGGCATCAATTCTTCTACGATCTTCCTTATTCATTGTCCAGCTTTCACATGCATATGATGTAACTGAAAATACCACAGCTTGGGTCAGGCGCACCTTAGTCTTCAAAGTGACATCTTTGCTCTTCAGCACTTTCAAGAGGTCCTTTGCAGCAGATTTACCAGATGCAATGCATCTTTTGATTTCTTGACTGCTGCTTCCATGGCTTTTGATTGTGGATCCAAGTAAAATGAAATCCTTGACAACTTCAATCTTTTCTCCATTTATCATGATGTTGCTCATTGGCCCAGTTGCAAGGATTTTTGTTTTCTTTATGTTGAGGTGCAATCCACACTGAAAGCTGTGGTCTTTGATCTTCATTAGTAAGTGCTTCAAATCCTCTTCACTTTCAGCAAGCAAGGTTGTGTCATCTGCATAACGCAGGTTGTTAACGAGTCTTCCACCAACGCTGATGCCCCGTTCTTTTTCATATAGTCCAGCTTCTCGGATTATTTGTTCAGCATACAGATTAAATAGGTATAGTGAAAGAATACAACCCCGGCGCACACCTTTCCTAACTTTAAACCAATCAGTATCCCCTTGTTCTGTCCGAACAGCTGCGTCTTGATCTATGTAAATGTTCCTCATGAGCACAATTAAGTGTTCTGGAATTCCCATTCTTCTCAATGTTATCTATAATTTGTTATGATGCACACAGTCGAATGCCTTTGCGTAGTCCGTAAAACACAGGTAAACATCCTTCTGGTATTCTCTGCTTTCAGCCAGGATCCATCTGACATCAGCAATGATATCCCTGGTTCCACGTCCTCTTCTAAAACCGGCCTGAAATTCTGGCAGTTCCCTGTCGATATACTGCTGCAGCCATTTTTGAATGATCTTCAGCAAAATTTTGCTTGTGTATGATATTAATGATATTGTTCTATAATTTCCACATTCGGTTGGATCACCTTTCTTGGGAATAGGCATAAATATGGATCTTTTTCCAGTCAGTTGGCCAGGACGCTGTCTTCCATATTTCTTGGCATAGACAAGTGAGTACCTCCAGCACTGCATCTGCAATAGTAATAATAATAATAGTAATCCACCATTACTCAAAATATCTCATGGCATTGTTCATTCCACTGCTGTGAAACTTGTCAGGCTTCTTCGCTTATCAGTTCACACCTGGATATGAGTCTCAATTTCATGCCAAGATGTTAATTTAGCAGAAATGCCGTACATAGTGGCAGGGTGACTTCCACCCTTAACCATGAGACACTCTTCATTTGTATTCATCAAGGATATACTCCACAGGCATCAAACCATGTACCCAGATCTGTTTGTTATTTGATTATCGAACTTAATCCCATTAGACACTGATCTTTTAAATAGCACAAAAACTGCTGACAAAATGCCTCCGAGAACATTTAAAATACAGTATGTGAGGAGTATTTAATTTCACAATTAGTCTTTATAAAAGCTATTATATAAATATTAATCAAAGACAATTCCAAGTGGACATAAAAAGCACTGACTATCTTAAGAAAATGATACCTTACAAGACACAGTGAAACTTAGTGAGATCAACTGACCTCTTTTCTTTCCCGTTTAAATATCTGGGGATTCTCTGAGGGCACTTTCACCATAAAATGGCCAGATGTTTTGGTCTCTTCAGAGACCTAGATTTACAGTCTATTTCCATTTTATGGAGAATCTCTTTGATTTCTGTTCGTCACAAAGCTGCATTTTTAGGACATGTGTACTGTATATATGGTATATACTATGTAGTAAGATGCCTAGGAGAAAGGAAAATATTTACCCATTAATGGAGAAATTCAAAATCCCTTAGGGAAAAAAAAGAAACTCCAACATATATAAAGACCATAAGAACAGGTTTTGGATAAAAAAAAAACAAACAGTTGAAAATCACTGTCTAAAAAAGTCATGTAATTTTGAGCAGAGATGTTCAATAATGCAGTGATTATGTGAACTTGATATTCTAGAGAAAGATATTTTTTTAGATGGTTGATATTAATAGGGTACCAGACCAAAGTCAGAAAAGCCACATTGGAAAAAAATTGGATTGTTTACACATGCTTCCATTTTCTTGTTAGCTACATGTGTCTAATGAGAGATCTCCCTTTCAACTCACAGGCGATTGAAGAAAATTATTACATTGATGTTACTATATAAGTGCACTCATGGTCTATAAATGCTGAATATTACTTTTTTATTACCTACATTATATCCTTTATCAAAATGATCATGAAATGGCATAAAAGGACAATTTTGAAAGCTTACTTCTATATTAAAAAAAAATCACAAAATATAATAGGATCTTTATTTTTGAAAGGCTAATAATATGAATGTGAAAAGTTTCTAGAATCAAAATAGTATGTCGCCAAATGGTATAAAATATCCACAACGTTGCTTAATTTTTCCATTTCAAATTAAAAAACAATCTTTCAAAAAGGACAAACCCATATTCAAGTTTGGACCCAGTGATTTTTGGGAGCAGTTCATGGAAGAAGAAAAGGAAGGGCAACTGGGACTACATTAAAGCCAGTATTCTATGCCCTAAATTGAATACAGCAATGAACAATTCCCTCTCTTGCCCTCACCTCCCATCTCTGTTTCCTTGACTTTTGTCTTTTTTGGTGCCTTAGCCATTCCTTATTTATTCATTTGACATTTATAGAGCATCTACTATGTCCCAAGTTCTGAGATAGGGATTTGAGAGAGAAAAGGAAGAGTGAGATATGGTTCCTGACTTTGAAAGTCCACTGCTCATTGGAGAAGACCAACATGCAAACACCACACACACACACAAAAAAAAAAGGCGATATGCACTGTGGTAAGAATGTAAGTTGGCACATATATTTTGGAAGCAATTTGGCTTTTTCTTCTAAAATTGAACAGGCATATTTTCTACCACCCAGCAATCCCACTTTAGGTATATGCCCTAGAGTAACTTTTATACATGTTTAGCCATGGAATGTTCAAGAAATCTCATAATAACATAACATTAAAAAATCAAAAAGAACCCAATCATTTATTGATAAGAAAGTTTATAAATAACTGAAATATTCACATAATGCAATTCAGTACAACTGTGAAAATAAATGAATCTCAGCTCATAGGAAATGCCATGGAAGTATCTTGGAAATACAATATTGAGTAAATAAAAGCAAGTTTCAGAAGACTACAACACAGTATTTTAATGAATCTCAAAAGCAAGCAAATATATGCATTATATTTTAAGCATATATGTGCCTGATTAAACCATTTTAAAATGCAAGTGAAATATAAGCCCCCAATTCAACACAGTGGTTAAATTAGATGGGAGGTGGAATGGTGGCAGTAGGGAAATTTATGCAAGAAGCTTTGATGGAATTGGTCACAATCTAGACAATAAATTACTTGGTGGGCTCACTGTTCAATTTGTTATAAACGTCTTAATTTCTTATGTTGTTGTTAGTTCCTGTCTAGTAGATTCAAATCATACTGACCCCATGTGTTACAAAGTAGAACTGCTCCATAGGGTTTTCTTTGTACAGCATTAAAACAAGCAGATCACAAGGCTTTTTATTCCACTGTACTGCTTGGTGGGTTCAAACCACCATTTCAGCTAGCAGTCGAGCACAAACCCTTTATGAAACCTCTTGTTATTCTTGTTAGGTGTTGTCTAGTTGGTTCCCACTCATAGCGACCCCATTTACAACAAAACAAACCACTGTCCACTGTCCAGCACTGCACCATCACCACAATCATTGCTATGCTTGACCCCATTGTGGCAGCCACTGTCAGTCCATCTCGTTGAGGGGCTTCCTCTATTTTGCTGACCTTTTACTTTATCAACCATGATGTCCTTCTCCAGGAACTGGTCCCCCCTGATAACATGACCAAAGCACATGAGACGTCTCACCATCCACCCTTCTAAGGAGCATTCTGGCTGTAATTCTTCCAAGACAGATTTGTTCATCCTTCTGACAGACTATGGTATATTCAGTATTCTCTGCCAACAACATAATTCAAAGTCATCAACTCTTCTTCAGTCTTCCTTATTCATTGTTCAACTATCACATGTGTATGAGACCATTGAAAGTACCATGGGTTGGGTCAGGTGCACCTTAGTCCTCAAAGTGACATCTTTGCTTTTTAGAACTTTAAAGAAGTCTTTTGCAATAGATTTGCCCAATACAATACTTCCTTTGATTTCTTGACTGCTACTTCATCGTCATTGATTGTAGACCTAGTTTAAATGAAATCCTTGCCAATTTCAGTATTTTCACTGTTTATCATGATGCTGCTTATTGGTCTAGCTGTGAGAATTTTTGTTTTCTTTATGTTGAGGTACAATCCTTAATGAAGGCTGTAGCTGACATTCATCAGTAAGTGCTTCAAGCCATCTTTGCTTTCAGCAAAAAAGGTTATGTCATCTGCATATCCCAGTTTATTAATGAGTCTTCTTCTAATCCCGATGCCTTGTTCTTCTTCATGCAGTCCACATTCTCAGATTATTTGTTCAACACACAGACTGAATAAGTATGGTGAAAGGATACAACCCTGATGCACACCTTTCCTGATTTTAAAACATGGAGTATCCCCTTGTCTTCTTCAAACAACCTTCTCTTGGTCTATGTACAGGCTCTGCATGAGCACAATTAAGGGTTCTGAAATTCCCATTCTTTTGAAATGTTATCCATAATTTGTTATGATCCACAGAGTCGATAGTAAATAAAACACAGGCAACATCTTTTTGGTATTCTGTTTTCAGCCAAGGACCATCTGTCATCAGCAATGATGTCCCTCATTCCACATCCTTTTCTGAATCTGGCTTAAATTTCAGGCAGTTCCAGGTCAATGAACTGCATAAACCAATTTTTAATTATTTTTAGCAAAATTTTACTTGCCTGTGATATTAATGATATTGTTCAATAATTTTCACATCCTGTTGGATCACCTTTCTTTGAAATGGGCACAACTATGGATCTCGTCCAGTCAATTGGCCAGGTAGCTGTCTTCAAAATTTCTTGGCATAGATGTGTGAGCTCTTCCAATGTTGCATCCATTTGTTGAAACATCTCAACTGGTATTCTGTCATTTCCTGGAGCCTTGTTTTTTGCCAATGCCTTCAGTGCAGCTTGGTCTTCTTCCTTCAGTACCATCCGGTCTTGACCATATGCTACATCCTGAAATGGTTGAATGCCAACAAATTCTTTTTGATATAGTGACTCTGTGTATTCCTCCCATCTTCTTTTGATGCTTTCTGAGTCATTCGATATATTGGTCATAGAATAGTTCAATATTGCAACTAGAGTCTTGAATTTTTTCTTCAGTTCTTTCAGCTTGAGAAATGCAGAGTGTCTTATTTTTTGGTATTCTAACTCCAGGTCTTTGCACATTTTATTATAATATTTTATTTTGTCTTCTTGAGCTGTTCTTTGAAATCTTCTATTTGGCTCTTTTACTTCATCATTTCTACCATTTGCTTTAGCTACTCTACATTCAATACCAAGTTTCAGAGTCTGTTCTGACATCCATTTTGGTCTTTTCTTTCTCTTTAATGACCTTTTGCTTTTTACATGTTTGATGTCCTTGATGTCATTCCAGAGCTTGTCTGTTCTTCACTCGTTAGTGTTCTATGCGTCAAATCTATTCTTGAGATGGTCTCTAAATTCAAATGAGATATACTCAAGATTGCACTTTGGCTCTCGTGGACTTTTAATTTCCTTCAGCTTCAACTTGAATATGACTAACTGATGGTCTGTTCTGCAGTCAGCCCCTGGCCTTTTTCTCAATGATGGTATTGAGCTTCCCCATTGTCTCTTTCCACACATACAGTCAAATTGTTTCCTATGTATTCTGTCTGGTGAAGTTTTCCATGCATAACCACCATTTATGTTGTTGAGAAATGATATTTCCAATGAGTAGGATATCGGTATTGCAAATTCTATCATGCGATCTCTATAGTTGTTTCTATCACCAAGGCCATATTTTCCAATTACACATTCTTCTTCTTTTTTTCCAACTTTCACATTCCAGACATCAGTAATTCATTTTGATTGCAGATTTGATCAATTTCAAACTGCAGAAGCCGGTAAAGTTTTTAATTTCTTTGTCTTTGGCATTAGTAGTTGGTGAGTAAATTTAAATAATAGTCATATTAACTGGTGTTCCTTGTAGGTGTATGGATATTATCCTATTACTGGCAATGTTGTACTTCACGATAAATCTTGAGTTTTTTTTTCTACAATGAATATGTTGCCATTCCTCTTCAATTTGTCATTCCCCACATAGTAGACCATATGTTTTTCTGATTAAAAATGGCCAATACCAGTCCATTTCAGCTCACTAATATCTAGGATATTGATCTTCAAGCTTTTCATTTCATTTTTGACAACTTCCAATTTTCCTGGATTCATACATCCCATATCCTATTTTTAATGGATGTTACAGCTGTTTCTTTGCATGTTGAGTCATGCCATATAGGAACCTTTATTTCTTATATGTTACATATTTTTGTTTACATCATATCTCACACAATTAGATAATCAACTTTCAAACGTTATGTAATTGCACTAATTCTGCCTTCAGGTGTTGAGGAAGTGAGCCTTCACAGAGGAGATGAAATCTGAATGGACTTAGAAAGTGCAATTAATATATAAGAGGAGAAGGGATATCCTAAGGAAAGAAACAATATGAGCAAGAGTCTACAGTTGTGAAAGCACAGTTTTCTGAGAGTGTGAGAAATGTGTTGGAGAAGAAGCATATATCACGTTGGGGAAGAGGCAGAAGACCTTCTGTGGAAGGTCTTATATGCCACAAAAGAAAGAAATTTATTTTACGAGCAAGAGAATGGTGTTGATGGTTTGTTGTAAAGCAAGCACGTGACAAGAGTATACTTTTTAGAAGGATAATTACAAGGAGTGGATTAACCGGTAAACAAGATAAGCACGGGCTTACTTGTGCTTACTTACTAATCTGTAGCAACCAGTTCCACATGGGTTTTACCACATCAAAGTTTCAGAGTCTCTTTTGACATCCATTTTGGTCTTGTTACATGGCTGAAACTCATGTGAAATTGTTCAATACAGGTTAATAAGTAGGCACAAGTAAGCCCATGCTTACCTTGCTTACTGGGTAATCCTTCCGGCCAAGGATTGTAAATCTGAAAAGCTTCGATTCTGTAGGAAGATGCTGTGGGGTTGGGACCATCCTACCCTAGAAGAAAAATCTTTGGTATGGTGAAAAAATGTGAAATTATTCACTACAGATGATCTGGTAAACAAAGTAAGCACAGTGCTGACTTTGCCTATTTGATAATCTGCCCCTGAAAACAATCATGTCAACTATAGAAAAGAATTAGTGAGTGGAAGAGATAGCAATTAAAACAGTGACTCAACAATCCTGATGACACAAATGAAAGTTTGAACAAACGTGTTAGCTAGCAATAGAGAAGAGGAGGAAAAGAGGCAACTAAAAGAGACTTATGAGGTAGATTTGATGTTTGAACTGGCTTGAAGGGTCAGAAAAGATTAAGAGCCACAGACAACCCTAATACTATATTTAACGTATTGGTGGATGATGAAGGCTTTTGCTTTTTTAACTAATATTGGAGAAGAAAATGGTTTGGCAGGGAAAATAAATACAGTTCAGGACTTGTTGGACTTGAGAAGTTTGGGAAGTTCATGTGGAGATGTCAGTAGATACTTGAAAATAAAATAGCAGGTTGGTATAGAAATTTAAATTTTTGTGTATAGGATCGCTATGAGTCGGAATCGAGTCGACAGCAATGGGTGGGTAATTAGTAGTCATGAACAAAGAATCAAATTATATACCTTATAAAGAAAGTATGGATGGATGGAACTTTGGATAAGGGAAAGAGAGAAAGGTGATTAAGAGCACTGGGCTTTAAAACCAGAATCCCAAGATTCATGATATTCTTTCTGCCATCTCCAGATAACCTTGATTGGGCAAGCCACCTAACCTCTCTGCCTCAGTTTTCCTTGATATTAAATGGAAATGAGAACCCAAACCCAGTGTCGTCAAGTCAATTCCGGCTCAAAGCGACCCAATAGGACAGAGTAGAACTGCCCTATAGAGTTTCCAAGGGACGCCTGGGGGAAATAAGAATAGTACTTACTTTATGGGATTTTTGTGTGAGTTAAATTACTCAGTATGGGTAAAATGCCTGGCATGTTTTGTTTTTTATCCATTCAATGATTTATTTGGATTGACACAGTGGCTGCAACAATGGGCTCAAACATAGCAATGATTGTGAGGATGGCACAGGACCAGGCAGCATTTCATTCTGTTGTATTTGGACCCACTATCGGTGGAAGCAACTCAATAGCACCTAACAATAACAACAATGATTTAATAAGCATGTACTATATACTTTTTTTTAATATATATATATACTAGACTGCTAGGTCTGATTATACAGAGCTGTGACTGTTTAAGCTGTAAGGTGAGAAGTAATTACATATATGCTATGATTTAAAGTTCCTGAAAGAGCCCTTTGCCACCACCTTCACACTACCACTATTACCCAATATGTCCCACATCTGTTGATTAATGTCAGAAACCGCTTCAACTGATGACAAAACATTTTGTTCAAATTATCACCAAGACTTAAAATACAGTGCGTAGGAAAGGTAATGTCTTAGGCTGGATTCTCTAGAGAAACAAAACCAGTGAAGCATATATATACCAAAAATAAAACTCTTTGCCGTCGAGTCAATTCCAACTCATAGTGACCCTTTAGGACAGTCTAGAACTGCCCCACCAAGTTTCCAAGGAGTACCTGGTAGATTTGAACTGTTGACCTTTTTGTTGGCAACTGTATCACATAACCACTACATCACTAGGGTGCTTAGAGAGGTCAGCAGTTCGAATCCACCAGACACACCCTAGAAATTCTGTGGGGCAGCTCTACTCTGTCTTATAGCATCGTTGTGATATGTATACACACAAAGAGAGAAAGATTTATCTCAAGGAAACGGCTCATGCAGTTGTACAGGCTGGCAAGACCCAAGTCTGTGGGTCAGGTGTCAGGCTGGAGTCTTCTCCTAACTCATATAGCTGCAGGAGCTGATGAACCCAAGATCAACAGGTGAGATGGCAGGCTGCTGGCTCACTGACTGTTGAGACTGATGAATCCCAAGTTTGGCAGGCAATACAGCAGGCCACTTGCTCGAGGCCCAAGAACAAAAGATCAGAAGGTAATGAGCTAGATGCAGAATCCAGAGTGAGCAAAAGCCAGCAAACTTTGCCAGAACGTCAACATATACTGGATGCAGGCCATACCCCTGAGGAGACTCCCCTTACAACTGATTGGTTGATCACATCATGGAGGTGATTGCATTATATCACAAAATAGAGGATAACTAATCATTACATAACTGCCAAATTTTATCATTACATTACTGCCAAACCACTGAGAATCATGGTCCAGCCAAGCTGACACACAACCTTAACCATCAGAGGTAACATAGTAGCTTAAATTTATATAAAAGAATAAACTGATCCTTTCTTAAGAACATAGGTAAAGAACAGTGAGAAAAGGTAATAAAATGCTGAGTGCCTGAAGCTGAGTGAATCAGGCATGGAGATAGGCTCCAGAAGCGGATGTTGCATGGCGGGGAGGGGGGGAGAGGAGGAGGGCTTAACTCCATTATTTTATATTGAACTAATTAACTAATTCCTCTTGACCTAAAAGTTTAGGTGCTCAACTCTTTTCCATAATAACAAGGAGCTGCTCTACTATTGAACCTCAGTTTCTTCCTTTGTGCAATCAGTGATATAATCCACATAAAGTACTTAGCATAGCACCTGTCATATGTGCTCATAAATGTTGGCTATAGCTACATATGCTTCAACCTGAGCAAAAATGCCTGCTAACTCACAGTAATCCTGCCCCACTCTCTCCAACTAATATAACCAAAATTGCAAGAAACCCCCCGCTTGGTGGCTTATGAAAGCAGATTTGTATGTTGGGGTAGGAGGAGATGAGGGTACTTAAGAAATAATAATAATAACAATGTTAATAACAAAGAGAGCTTACGGTGTGCCAGAGTCTCTGGGTGGTGCAAGTATTACGCGCTAGGCTGCAAACTGAAAGTTCGTTGGTTCTTAGAAAACGGGCCTGACGACATACTTCCAAAAAGTCATCCACTGAAAACCCTGTGAAGCATAAGTCTACTCTGACACACATGGGGTCCCCACGAGTCAGAATCATCTCACCAGCAACCGATGTGGTGCTTTTGTTTCATTTTTTTCCTTTTTGGTATGGTATGCCACGTAATATGCTATCACTTAACACACAATGCTTGTGTGTGAACTCTTTAATCTATGGTTTATCTTTTTCTTTACCAAGTATTCTTACTTAGTTTTGGCTACATAAAAGAGCGCTGGTGGCACAGTGGTTAAGCTCTAGGCTGCTGACCAAAAGCTCGGTGGTTTGAATCCACCAGCTGCTCCACAGGAAAAAAGATGTTGCAGTCTGCTTCCATAAAGACGTGCAGCCTTGAAGACTCTGTAGCAGTTCTGCTCTGTCCTATAGGGTCACTGTGAGTTGGAATTGACTCAACAGCAAAGGGTTTGTTTGCTTTTCTGTTTTTGTTTTTTGTATTTTTGGCGTGACTACATAATGCAGTTATTTGAGAAAGGTAAATTGATTCTAAAAGTTATAAAAAGCACCAAATAAAAACCATTAAAGCAACAGTAAAAAGACATAATATGTTAGAAATGTGTCATTTCATTCACTTTATCATGGACAGCTGTACAGAAGACCATTTGAAGACAGCACATTTCTTCAGCATAATACTTTTTCCATCTCTTTTTTTCCTTCTATTTTTTTTATTCATCTTGAACTACTAGTCAGTCACTGCAAAGTACATGTTGCTTCTCAGAAAGTCATGGATAATTGACACTTTCAGATATTTTTGCTGCTCTCATTCTCCTACTTCTCCTTAGTTTTATTCCTAACATCTGCAAGCTATCGAATCTCATGTTTGATACATTTTTTTAAATTAATCATTTTGTAACAAAATGAAAAGGGAATTTTTCGAATGGGTAAGGAAAGAAATTTGAAGTTCAAAAAGAAGTGTGTAAGAAAGAAATAAATACTATTGGAAATGCAATGGTTAAGCACTTGGCTTCTAACCTAAAGATGGGTGATTTGAACCTACCCAGTGGCTCTGTGGGAGAAAAGACCTAATGATCTGCTCCCATAAACATTATAGTCTAGGAAACCCTGTGAGACAGTTCTGCTCTGTCATATAGGGTCGCCAGGAGTCCAAATCAACTCGATAGCACACAACAGCAAAAACAAGAAGAAAGAAATAAGAAAAAAAGCAGACTGCTGCCTCCTCTTTTGGTGCCTGTTCAGATTATTTATTTAATGAAGAATAAACAGACAGAAATCTATTTCCAGTTATCATCATTGGACCGACCAGTCATTTAATGTATTTAAGGTTTACCTGGAATCATGTCTGATTTCTCAGACAAAAGTTTTCTTCATTTTTTAATGCCAAAATTTTGTTAAAAATTATATCCATGTCTTTAAGAGTCCACAATCATTTGATAACAGAAATGTTTTGTTTTATACACAATTGGATGACATTTTTCTGTTATTATGGATTATATGACAGTAACATAGAATAAGTGAGGGAGGAAAGAATTTTCTTTAGGTTATAATTAAATTTGATGAGAATGGGACAAAGAAAACCACGTCATTTAAGAGAGTTTTCCCCTTTTGACACCTTAAAAAAAAAAAAAGTAAATTACCTAAAGTAGCTAAGATTATGTTTTTACTCTAAGTATTTTTTTATGATTAATCTGTTTTATGTATCACATATTTACTTTCATTTCATATTTTTAGCCGAGGGAAGAGTTATCTGATTTCAAAACAGGAATGAGTTACTCAGAAACAACCACTGACCAGAAGACGTCAGCACACATCAGAGGATTTATATAAAATGGACTTTTGCTGCCCTCTTTTGGAATAAATAAATGAACAATACCACTTACAATTCGGGATTTTTCACTGTTGTCTGTTTCCTACCACTGCCATGTTGCTTAGGAAACAAAGGACTAAGACTCAATTATCAAATGCCCTGGTATGAAATATTGGGGATTTATTTTAATTTTGTGGATGCAAAAAATTAAAATGTTATTAAGCAAAGGATTATTTAACAACAAACTGATTAAAGGTATACTTGCTTTGAATAATACAAATCCAGGTTAAATGATCATCGCACAAACTAAAATAATAATCTCTTAATCAGTATTTGAGGTTTCATGTTGCTTATTAAATAGTGATATAAGTATGAATTTATAGTAGATGATAAAATATTAACAGATTTAATTATTTAATTATGACAAGTTTTTAAAACACCGTAATTAAGAAGAAATGCTGAATATCTGTTCATTTCTATTATAGTTATACGCACATTTATAATATTATTGAAAATTGTCAGTAATATTATCAAGCAAAGGTAGTATTCAAGTATTTGGTGAGCCTGTAGAGATTTTTTAAATTTGATAAGTTAGAACAAAACTCAGATCTGATCCTACCCCTCATTACCAAATAAATAAATAACACCAACAAAAACATATAGCCCCACATTTAAACTTCCTTAAAAATACTCGTAAATTACTTCTGGCACCAAATAGAATGATACTTGAATGATAAATGGACAAAATTAAATACATGTCTATCTTTTTCTGAGATGGACATAAAATACTATTAAATTTCACATACAACGGAAGTCACAAGAATGTGAAAACCAGGTTACTTTCCTCAGTGAGCCCCTTTGGAGATGTACCTTCAAGATACGATAAAATAATATGGCTGCTGTTTTTTTAGTTAGGAAGAGCCGATATTCCAAGATACCTTGGTCTTTGATACTAGAAAACACCAACAGCAAACAGAGGTTAAAACAACAAAAAACAAAACAATTAAGTGAACTTGGGATAAGACAAACATTTGACCAAAAATGTCATGCTAAAAAAGAACCATTGTTTGCTTGAGAAAAAATTATCATAGAGTATATATAAATAGAGTTTTAGAAAATCTTACTGACAAAACTAAATAAACTCTCCCACCAAGGATGACAAAATACTAACAGCAGCTCCATGTGTGAGGACAAAAGTCATACTGTAATCATTGCATGTAAACTCTTGGCTAAAACAAAACATTGCAAGATCTAGGATCAATAATTTCAGACGTTAGTTGAGATTAGTATATCTTAGTATATAATTTTACTTAAATAAATTATAATCTATAAAACATCTATAGAGTATATGGAATCTTACAACTAATAATTGTCATTCCTTTTTAGATATTAAATTTGGAAACCAACTTATTATTCCATGAGATTTAGATGCCTAAATCAAAATTCTTATTGATCAAATGAATACTAATAATTATATTTGTCACCATTCAAGCTCATATCTTATTTTAAAATTGGCTAAGTATATTTCAATTCAGTTATTTCAACACAGATGGGAAACAAAAATTATTAACTGATTGACAAAGATTCCATTATTAGAAGTATATAAAATTTCGAGATAACCCTTGGGTTAGAAGGCCATCCTAGCAACAAGATATAAATGAAGCTAAATGATGTGGTCTTGTTGTAGGAGTCAAAACACCCAGGTGCAGCTAACTATATTGGATATTGTAGAGTAAGCCTAGATCTATAGATAAGCAATTTGTTTGATTTGGGGTAAGAAAATTAAATAGACTTTGTCTAGACAGAATGACCTCACTGCATACATTTGCTCCCACAGAAGCCAGAATCTAATGAAAATTCCAAATTACTTTATTAAATAAATCTCTTTAGTTATGCATATATGTTGCTTTCTACCAAGGCCCTGGTAATTCTGCTATGGCAGCAGGAAAATCAACACCACATTTAAAAACTGTAGAAAAGTCCCATGATGTGAATGTACCAACGTGTGCAGAATGCACAGCCCTCTTGTTTGTTGCGTTTTGTTGTTGTTTTTCTTATATTTCAATCACTAGTCAATGGCCATGCGGTGCTTGTAGAACCTATCAAACTAGATTTGTTGATTTCAGTGGAACAGATAATGTAATTGTTAAACAAATAAGAATTGTCTAAAACAAAGACATAAGGAATATCCCATTTTGCTTTTATTGTCTATTTCTATTATGGCATGTGTGTTTGTGTGTGTGTTGCTTTCTTTTAAATTTAATTTAGTTATTGTTTTGTTGTTTCTCATTTGCTGCGTTGGATGAATTGAATAATCGAAGATATAGAGAAAGGAATGGATGAAGCTTAGGGTTGGAATTAAAGCTCTTCTTTGATGGGCTTAGGTGTCAAGAGAAGTTAGGGGTCCCAGGGAGTTACTCCGGCAGCATAACTAAACCTTAACACAAAGATAGCCATTTGTACTACCTTCGTATATAACCAATATTTACTGATTCATCTTGGAATGAGGGGATCACAACCTTAAAAATCAAGGTAAAATGTGACCATGCTTTATACTACTTTAAAATAGGAATGAATGCAGCAACCAACACACAGTTGTGGAGGAAAATTAAAAGAAGAAACAATGACTATTGCAGCTTTTGGAGCTCTTAGAAAGTTACACTGCCATCAGCAAACGTCCTGTGATTCTAAAAATTGTATAGATTAGCAGATATTATGCTAATCTATGATTTTTTTTAAGTGATTATAGTTTCTTCCAGCAACAGTAAAGCAGCGTCCACTGTTTCATAATCTGCAAACTAAAGACAAAACCTGAAATGCAACAGAGGAGATAGAAGTTTATAGAATGGCCCTTCATTTAAAAAAAAAAAAGATCTGCTGATTCTGCTACTTCCAGCGGAGCTGAAAAACCAGTGAGCGATCAGCAATCTTGAATATAATAGCTACGTTGTCTTCCCCCCGACCCCACTCCAGTACTGGCTGCTGCCAACAATCAATTCTTACTGCCATTGGCAAGCAAATCTGTAACACATCCATCTTTCAAAGTTTGGCATAAAAACCCAATTCTGCCTTGGCACAGAGTGACTTTGTCAGTTTTATACTTTGTTAGACCACTGGGGTAGGGGGAGAAGTGCAGATACAAGCACCAGATACCACAGGGTACACTGGAGATGAGATAAGGATCCTTTTACCTGTTTCTCTGTGTGGTGTCAGAAGAAATGTCAGGATCTGTACAGTGGGCAAAGGAGTCCTGGTGGCACCATGGTTAAATGCTCCGCTGCTAACCAAAAGTTCAGCGGTTCAACCTACCAGCTGTTCCTTGGGAAACAGATATGGCAGTCTGCTTGTGTAAAGATGTACAATCTTGGAAACCTTATGGGGCAGTTCTACTCTGTTCTATAGGGTCGCTATAGGGCCACTATGAATTTGAATCGACGAGATAGCAACAGGCTTGATTTTTTGGTTTATTCCAAGGGAAACAACAATTGAAAAGGCATAACAAGGATAAATAATATTGTCCTTTGGGTATTTTATTTTAAAACATGTAGAGAAATGCTCAGATTTGTCGTATATAAGTTCATTTAGTTTATGCAAGGTGATTACGGCATAGCACACAAGTAAGACCACAAGACATTCATCTAGACCTGGAGAATTGGGGTAGGGTAAAGTTAGTCCAGTAATTAAAGTCCAAATCTTTCCCCTTCAGGTACTTACCTTTAACACATGCTCTCAAGAGGAAGGTTTGACCAGTGGCTTGCCCTTAGCAGAGGTCCCTTGTAGCTGGGGCCTGAGGTCAACAACTGTAGGCCGAATCTCCAGCAGAACCTCTGACAATCTCAGTTGTCGGAGAGATTCACAGACTCAACTGACAGAGTCATTAGGCTTCTACCTTGTTCTCTCTCTCGTTTTGCCTCTACCTAACTCTCAATGGGAGAGCAAAAGCCCAGGGTTTTAATATGATTTAGTCCTCCTAATTTTGCAGATAGGGGTTTATCAGGGACATCCAGTTCATACTGCATCAGGGTAACTATGTCATAGGAGCCCTGGTGGTGCAAAGGTTAAGAGCTTGGCTGCTAACTGAAAGGTTGGCAGTTCAAACCCACTCAGCAACTCCACCCTGTGGGCCAGTTCTACTCTGTCACAGCGGGTCACTATGAGTCAAAAATCGACTTGATGGCACATAACAACAATTTATATCATAGGTTCATAATCAGTGGTTTGCCCAGAATGTCTAACATAGATAAACTGAAAGTTATGTCTAACAATATCACATCAAAGTAGTTGTTTACAACATTAGAAGTTGTTTGTCAGTTTCAAGTTGTTCACAGCTTAGCATTAAATGTTCAAGTCACACATTATATTTCACACACATGTAATTTGAGATCACTACATTATAAGCATACATCACAATTATATATCCCCAATCTCACACCTAATAGACACGAGATGCCAACAAAATTTAGCTCTGTGAGAAGCTGGGTGCCGTATCTTGGGGCATCAGATCAGTCGCATGGCTACATGGTAGAAGGTAGGAATTTTTGTGGGGAGAGTGAGTGTTTTAAAAGAGATTATAACACATGGACGACAGTAGCTATAGAAAAGAAGAGAATAAAGGCAAGCAGGAGCTTATGGAGTTTACCATCTGCGATAAGCTAAGACAGCATTCTTCCAGGTCTCAGCATGGACCAGTGGCACTCATGGACACGGATTAGAAAAAGGGTCGAATGTATCAGCTTTTTTTAGTGGACTGTTTATACTGCTTGACGCCCAGGAGAGTGAAGTCACTGCCTTATTATGTAGAACAACGGTTGACCACGAGCATCTGGTAGGCATTCTTGGTCTCCACTCAAAAAGCATTATCTCCTTCTTCCTTGCTCAGAGAAAGCCAGGTTAGTTTGTGTAATAATGTAATGAACCCCAGTGGATAAATCATATTTAGTCTAGACCACTTGGGGTTGTCTGATACCCTTTTAACTCATGTAACCCAATTTTGGCCAATTAAATTAAGAAGGAAGTTTGCTGTGAGGGGAGGATGAGAGATGTGATGAAAAACACATCCCCTTTTCCTTTTTGGCTTCACTCTCTTGATTTCATCTAGGATGGTGCTGTGGGAGAATGTAAGGCTTAGGGCTCTGGCCACCACTGCGACCTTGAAAGGAGACAGTGCCAATCCACTGAGTACAGCAGAGTCGAAAGAATCTGTATCATTGTAATCGGCCTGGAATGCCAGCTCTCTTGTTATTTACAATAATTAAACGTATTTACTGTTTACTGTTAAAGTGTTAAAAAGCAAAGATGTCACTTTGACAACTAAGGTGTGCCTGACCTAAGCCATGGTGCTTTCAATCACCTCATATGCGTGCGAAAGCTGGCAGATGAGTAAGGAAGATTGATGGAGAATTGATGCATTTGAATTATGGTGTTAGTGAAGCATATTGACTATACCATGAACTGCCAGAAGAACAAAAAATCCGTCTTGGAAGAAGAATAGCCAGAATGCTCCTTAGAAGTGAGGATGATGAGATTTTATCTCATGTACTTTGGACAAATTATCAGGAGGGACCAGTCCCTCAAGTAGGACACCATGCTTGGTAAAGTAGAAGGACAGCGAGAAAGAGGAAGACCCTCAGTGAGGTGGATTGATACAGTGGCTGCAACAATGGGCTCAAAGATAATAATGATCATGAGAATGGCGCAGAATTGGGTAGTGTTTCCTTCTGTTGTGCATAGGGTCGCTGTGAGTCAGGACTGATTGACAGCAACTAACAACAATGATAACACTGTTTAAGCTATTATTACTAGAGTACTCTGTTACCTGAAAGAAAATTCAAACCTTACAATTACATTAGAGCAGTACTGGAAGTTTAGGTAAAATGGCAGAAGTAGTTACTGTGAAAGATGGTATCTTGTTGAGTGAAGACCAAGATCATTGCAGGCAAACTGCTCAGCAACCAGTTGTCAGAATTGAGTGTGTTATTCATCATGAGTCTACAAGCGGACATATTTAGACAGTACCTGTTTGATATTGCCCAGTAGATAGTAAGTCCCGGAGTCAGCAGAGTTTAGGTCAGAGCGGTGGATAGGAGTATGAAGGGTCATGAACATCATCCTCAAAAACCACAGTACAAGTTGAAGCCTGTGATAAGAAACTAAGTGTTTGGTCTGCCTATGAACGTAGGCTGCCTCTGTCATAAACAAAATAGCAGTGACAGGGCATGAGGTAGCCAGTATATAAGACAAAATATTCTCCTCTAATGAGGAAGTTCATAACTATCCATGGACAGGGTCATCTGGAGGTAAAGTCCACCGTGAGGGAGTCTTAGGGGTTCTTTGAGCACGGAGAAGGTAAAACAGTCATTGATCCAGACCTAGACAGATGTCACATTGTTGTTGTTGTTGTTAGGTGCCTTCGAGTCGATTCTGACTCATAGTGACCCTTTGCACAACAGAACGAAACACTGCCCGGTCCTGCTTCATCCTTACAATCGTTGTTATGCTTGAGCTCATTGCTGCAGCCACTGTGTCAATCCATCTCGTTGAGGGTCTTCCTCTTTTCCGCTGACCCTGTACTTTGCCAAGCATGATGTCCTTCTCCAGAGAGTGATCCCTCCTGACAACATGTCCAAAGTATGTAAGACGCAGTCTTGCCATCCTTGTTTCTAAGGAGCATTCTGGTTGTACTTCTTCCAAGACAGATTTATTCGTTCTTCTGGCAGTCCATGGTATACTCAATATTCTTCTCTAACACCACAATTCAAAGGCATCAATTCTTCTTCGGTCTTCCTTATTCTTTGTCCAGCTTTCACATGAATATGATGCGATTGAAAATACCATGGCTTGGGTCAGGAGCACCCTAGTCTTCAAAGTGACATCTTTGCTCTTCAACACTTTAAGAGGTCCTTTGTAGCAGATTTACCCAATGCAGTTCATCTTTTGATTTCTTGACTGTTGCTTCCATGGCTGTTGATTGTAAAATGAAATCCTTGACAACTTCAATTTTTTCTTCGTTTATCATGATGTTGCTTATTGATCCAGTTATGAGGATTTTTGTTTTCTTTATTTTGAGATGTAATCCATACTGAAGGCTGTGGTCTTTGATTTTCATCAGTAAGTGCTTTAAGTCCTCTTTGCTTTCAGCAAGCAAAGTTGTGTCATCTGCATAATACAGGTTGTTAATTAGTCTTCCTCCAATCCTGACGTACTGTTCTTCTTCATATAGTCCAGGTTCTCGGATTATCTGCTCAGCATACAGGTTGAATAAGTATGGTAAAAGAATACAACCCTGACACACACCCTTCCTACCTTTCAGGCACTCAGTATCCCCTTCTTCTGTTCAAACAACTGCCTCTTGGTCTATGTACAGGTTCCTCACGAACACAATTAAGTGTTCTAAAATTCACATTCTTTGCAATATTATTCATAATTTGTTATGATCCACGCAGTCGAGTGCCTTTACATAGTCAATAAAACACACGTAAACATCTTTCAGGTATCCTCTGCTTTCAGCCAAAATCCATCTGCCATTGGTAATGATATCTCCTATTCCATGTCCTCTCCTTATTCGAGTTTGAATTTGTGGCAGTTTCCTCTCAATGTGCTGCTGCAGCCACTTTTGAATCGTCTTCGGCAAAATTTTACTTGTGTGTGATATTAACAATATTGTTCAATAGTTTCTGCATTCTGTTGGATCACCTTTCTTTGGAATGGGCACAAATACAGATCTCTTCCAGTCAGTTGGCCAAGTAGCTGTCTTCCAAATTTCTTGACATAGACGAGTGAGTACCTCCAGTTCTGCATCTATTTGTTGAAACATCTCAATTGGTATTCCATCATCAATTCTTGGAGCCTTGTTTTTCACCAATACCTTCAGTGTAGCTTGGAATTCTTCCTTCAGTACTAACAGTTCTTGACGATGTGGATGGAGTAAAGCTTTCAGGACCTTCATTTGCTGAAGTGGCATGACTAAAAGTGAGAAGAAGAAGCTGCAAACATCCATTCATATTCAGAACATAGAAGGTACGAAGTATGAATCTAAGAAAATTAGAAGTCACCAAAAATGAAATAGAATGCATAAAAATCAATATCCTAGGGATTAATAAGCTGAAATGGACTGGTATTGGCCATTTTGAATTGGACAATCACTTGGCCTACTCTGACGGGAATGACAAATGGAAGAGCAATGGCATTACATTCATTGTCAAAAGAACATTTGAAGATCTATCCTGAAGTACGGTGCTGTCAGTGATAGGATAATATCCACACGCCTACAAGGAAAACCAGTTAATAGGACTGTTACTCAAATTTACCCACCAACCACTAAGGCCAAAGATGAAGAAATTGAAGATTTTTCCAATTTCTGCAGCCTGAAATTGATCGAACATGCATTCAAGATGCAATGATAATTACTGATTATTTGGAATGTGAAAGTTGAAAACAAAGTTGAAGAATCAGTAGTTGGAAAATATGTCCTTTGTGATAGAAATGATGCCAGAGATCACATGATAGAATTTTACAAGACAAACAACTTCTTCATTGTAATTATTTTTTTTGTTCCAACAACGTAAATGGCAACTACACACTTGGATCTTACCAAATGGAATACACAGGAATCAGATTGACTACATCTGTGGAAAGATGATGGAGATGCTTGATACTACTAGTCAGAAAAAGGCCAGGAGCCAGCTGTGGAATGAACCATCAATTGCTCATATGCAAGTTCAATTTGAAGCTGAAGAATATTATAGCAGTCCACAAGAGCCAAAATACTACTTTGAGTATGTCCAACCTGAATTTAGAGACCATCTTGAGAACTGATTTGATGTGTTGACCGCTAATGACCAAAGACAGGACGAATGGTGGAATGACATCAAGGACGTCATACGTGAAGAAAACAAAAGGTCATTAAAAAGACAGAAAAGAAAGAAAAAAACAAAGCAGATGTCAGAAGAGACTCTAAAATATGCCCTTGAATGTAGAGTAGCTAAAGCGAACAGGAGAAATGATGAAGTATAAGATTCGAATAGAAGATTTCAAATGGTGGCTCCAGAAAACAAAGTAATGAAATGTGCAAAGACCTGGAGTTAGAAAACCAGAAGTGAAGAACATGTTCGGCATTTCAAGCTGAAAGAACTGAAGGACAGATTCAAGTCTTAAGAAACTGACAGAGGACAGAGAGAGAGGAGAGATACATACAGAGGAGCCCATCAGCTAATGCAGCATGGATCGGCAGACAGGTAGCATGGGAAAGCAGCTTCACAGAACTCCCAGCAGGAGACAGAGCACCCATTAACCAGCAATAAACACTTTCCCACCCCCCATTCTCTCAATGCTGCTCTACTTCTGAGCTCCCTGGCTGACTGCAGTGGCTTGGTGGGCGGGGAAATGCAGTGTCCATGTCGCTTGGATTCATCCCACCCACATCAAAGATCAGCAGACATGGAGTATGGGAAAGAAGATTCGCGAAGTTCCCAGCAGGAGACAGAGCAACCACTAATGAGTGATATACATTTTCCAAGGCCGCCCTCCTTCCCCTCCCCTTCCAGCCTCCTCTGCTTTCTGCTAGCTGCAGTCTCTTGGCTGGGAGGCAACTGCTTTGGCCTCAGGCTGCTGTAAAGCCATGCTCAGCTGGGGAACCACTGCCCTGGCCCATGGCTCCACACTGGTGGGATCCCTGGGTGTTTTTGTTTTTTTTTTCCTTGTTTATTTTCTTTTTCTATTAGCAGTTTGGGAGCCCTATCTAGCCAGGCTGCACTGCACAGCTCAGGAGCCATTCACCCAATGTGCACAGCTTAGTAGGTGGGATCCCTGGGGGCATTTATTTTTTTTCTTTTCTCTTTTTTCCTTTCTGTCTTTATTTCTCAGTTCTTGTCTCCCTACACTTACCTTCTTTTCTTGTCTCCTGAATACCTCGTGCTGTGTGACATCTATACCCCCTCTGGCCAGGCTATACTGATCAGCCTGGGAGCCACTTCCCTGGTCTTAGTAGTCCCACTGGTGGGACTCCAGGACTCCTGGGGGCTTTTCTTTTCCAAATTTTTATCTAGTTATTTTTTTCTTTCTTTTTCCCTTTTTTAATTTTTTTTTTTTTTTTTTTTGCTTTTCTCCATTTCTTGGTTTCTCATCTCTCCACTCTGAAAAGGGCTAGTGCCTTTAGCACTCTTTTTATTTTTGCTTTTCTTTCTTTCTTTGCTTGTTTGTTTTTGTCTCCTGTTTCTCCCTCCTCTCTTCTCTTTCCCACACCCCTATTAGCTCTACACATCATAACCTCCCCCCTCTTTCCTGCCTACCTTCACCGTGCACTGAACGTCACACCCCCAAGCAGCACAGCCTACTGGAACCTGCCCAGCACTGATTCCTGGCTCACCCTGTCAACCATAGTACATGCCAAAAACAAGCCACCCCAGACCCTCCCCTTCAGCTGGGCCTGCCCTGCTGCAACATAACTGAATGACTGGCCCTACCCATTGGACAAGGAGGTGAAAAGTATCGTGATTACAGACGAGCAAACAACAAGGAACACACAACCCACCTGATCAGACATAACGAAATAAAAGAAAAAAGCAGGATGAAACAAACAAATGTACAATCAAGAAATGAAGAAAATCACAAGATAATATCAAAACGTATTAAAAAAAAAAAAAACAGGACAGGATGGTTCCAGGAAGCTTCCAAAATAAAACAACAATGACTTTCCAGTAGAAGAATAGGCACTAGAAATACCTGACATGGAATTCAAATCTCTAATATTCAGAGCAATGCAAGAGTTCAAGCAAAAAGCAGAAAAAAATAAGCAAATTTATGAAAAAGGCAGAGAAATTCATGGAAAATACAGACCAAAAAAAAAAAAAAAAAATGGGACAATTCAGGAAAGTAATACAGGAACAAAATGCCAAAATAAATTCACAACTAGAAATCATACAAAAACAATAATTAGAAATCCAAAAGGTAAACAACAAGATTTTAGAGATGGACAGTATCGTAAAAGGGCCAAGGAGCAGGTTTGAAACGATGGAAGACAGAGTCAGCAAAATTGAAGACAAATACTTGGATACAACTTTGTTTGAGGAAAAATCAGAAAAAAAGAAAGAAGAAAAATGAAGAAACCCTGAGAATGATGTGGGATACAATCAAAAGCAAAACTTTGTGAGTGATCAGACTTCCAGAACAGGGAGAGAAAACAGAGAACACAGAGAGGATCACTAAAGAACTGCTGATAGAAAACTTCCCTAATATCATGAGTGATGAAAAGCTGACCACCCAAGAAGCTCAATGAACCCCATATAGGATAGACCCCAAAAGAAAAACACCAAGGCATATCATAATTAAAAAAAAAAAAATTTTTTTTTTAATTATGATATGCCTTGGTGTTATGATTACACTTGCTAAAATCAAAGACAATGAAAAAATCTTGTGAGCAGCTCGAGAAAAACAAAAAGTCACATACAGAGGAGAAACAGTAAGACTAAACTCTGGTTATTCAGCAGAAACCATGCAGGCAAGAAGGCAATGGGATGACATACATAAAACCTTGAAAGAAAAAAAGTTGACGACCAAGAATAATATATTCTGCAAAACTATCATTCAAATATGATGGTGAAATTAGGACATTTCCAGGTAAACAAAAATTAAGGGAATATGTAAAAACCTAGCCAAACTTATAAGAATTATTAAAGGGAGCCCTTTGGTCTGAGAACAAAAAACATCAGACCACAGCCTGAATCTAGGATGCAAGATTGTACCAGTCAGATACCAGACTAGGAAATGAATTCTCAAGAGCTATCCAAAACCAAAACAATTGCAACAGAGAACCAGAGAGGTTAATCTGTAAATGACAACAACGTCAGAACAATAAAAGAGGGAATAAATGGTATATGTACAGAACTTTCTAATGGAGAGGAATGCAAGGTGATACCAAGTAATAATAGACTGATTCAAACCTAGGAAGATAAGGGTAAAATTCAAGGTAACCACAAAGAAAGTTAACAAACCTCCTCATCAAAATAAAGAAGGAAAACATAAAGTCTCAATAAAAACAGAATCTATAAAAACAAAAGAAATCCACAAAGGGAACTCAGCACAGGACAGTTAGAGGAACAAAGAAAATGTTAGCACCACAAAAAAAAAAAAAAGATTCAAGGATAAAGAACAATGATGAATCTGTGAAGCATCTCATAACATGGATGCATCCAGAGGACATTATGCTGAGTGAAATATGTCAATCACTAAAGGAAAAATATTGTATGAGACCACTACTGTAAAAACTCATGAAAAGGTTTACATACAAAAAGAAACCATCTTTGATGGTTACAAGGCAGGGGAGGGGTGGAAATGGAAAAACACTTAATAAACAATAGACAAGTGGTAACTTTGGTGAAGGGTAAGACAGTACACATTACTGGGGAAGCCACCACAACCTGTACAAGGCAAGGTCATGGTAGCTCCACAGACACATCCATGGTCTCAGGGAACATGTACTCTTTGATGAGAATGTTCTACAATCTACTTTGGTGAGTAGAGTCTGGCGTTTTAAAAGCCTGTGAGTGGCCATCTAGGATACTCCACTGGTCTCACCCCTTCTTGAGCAAGGAAGGATGAACAAAACTAAACACACAAGGGAAAGATTAGCCCAAAGGACTAATGGACCACATCTACCATGGCCTCCACCAGACTGAATCCAGTACAACTAGATGATGTCTGGCTATCACTATTGATTGCTCTGACAGGGTTCACAATAAAGAGTCCCAGGCAGAGCTGGAGAAAAATGTAGGACAAAATTCTAACTCAAAAAGAAAGACCAGACTTGCTGGCCTGACAGAGACTGGAGAAACCCTGAGAGTAGGGCCCCTGACACCCTTTCGGCTCAGTAATGAGGCCAGTCCTGAGGTTCACCCTTCAGCCAAAGATTGAACAGGCATATGGAACAAAACAAGACTAAAGGGGTGCAGCAACCCTGGGGCAGGGACAGGAAGGCAGGAGACAACAGGAAAGCTGGTATTAGGGAACCCAGGGTTGAAAAGGGAGAGTGTTGACATGTCGCGAGGTTGTTAACCAACTTCATAGGAAAATGTGTGTACTAATTCTTTGATGAGAAACTAGTTTGCTCTGTAAACCTTCATTTAAGTTCAGTTAAAAAAAAAAGAACCAATGGTACTGAAGGAAGAAGTCCAAACTGCACTGGAGGGAATGACGAAAAACATGGCTTCAGGCATTGACAGAATACCAGTTGAGATGTTTCAACAAATGGATGCAGAGCTGGAGATAATCACCTCTCTATGTCAAGAAAATTGGAAGATGGATACCCGGCCAGCTGACTGGAAGAGATCCATATTTGTGCCTATTCCAAAGAAAGGTGATCCTACAGGATGTGGAAATTATTGAACAACATTGTTAATATCACACACAAGTAAAATGATGCTCGTGATCATTCAAAAGCGGTTGCAGCAATATATCAACAGGAAACTGCCAGAAATCCAAACCAGATTCAGAAGAAGATGTGGAAAAAGGGATATCATTGCTGATGTCAGATGAATCTTGGTTGAAAGCAGAGAATACCAGAATATTTATCTGTGTTTTATTAACTATGCAAAGGCATTTGATTCTGTGAATCATAATGAATTATGGATGATGTGAAGAATGGGAATTCCAGGACACCTAACTGTGCTCATGAGATACCTGTACATAGACCAAGAGGAAGTCATTGGAACAGAACAAGGGAATACTGTGTAGTTTCAAGTCAGGAAAGGTGTGGTTCAGGGTTGAATCCTTTTACCATATTTATTCAATATGTATCCTGAGAAAATAATCTGAGAAGCTGGACTCTAAGAAGAAGAACTAGTCATCAGGATTAGAGGAAGACTCATTAACCACCTGGAATGTGCAGATGATACAACCTTGCTTGCTGAATGTGAAAAGGACTTGAAACGCTTACTAATGAAGGCCAAAGACTACAGCCTTCATTATGGATTGCACCTCAACACAAAGAAAACAAAAACCCTTATAACTGGACCAATAAATAACATCATGATAAATGGAGAAAATATTGAAGTTGTCAGGGATTTCATTTTATTTGGGTCCACAATCCACGCCCATGGAAGCAGCAGTCAAGAAATCAAATGATGTTTTGTGCTGAGCAAAACTACTGCAAAATATTCCTTTACAGTGTTGAAAAGCAAGGATGTCAGTTTGAGGACTATGGTGAGCCCTACCCAAGCCAGAGTATTTTGAAACACCTCATATGCATGTGAAAGCTGGACAATGAATAAGGAAGCCTGAAGAAGAATCGATGTCTCTAAATTATGGTGTTGATGAAAAATATTGAATATACCATAGACTGCCAGAAGAACGAACAAATCTTCCTTGGAAGAAGCACAGCCAGAATGCTCCTTAGAAGCAAGGATGGTGAGACTTCATCCCATGTACATCGGACATGCTATCCAGAGGGAGAAGGACATTGTGTTTGGTAAAATGGAGGGTCAGTGAAAAAGAGGAAGACCCTCAAAAAGATGGATTGACACTGTTGCTGCAACAATGGGTTCAAGCACAGCAAAGATTATGAGGAATGCACAGGACGGGGCAATGTTTAGTTCTGTTGTACATAGGGTCACTATGAGTTGGAACTGACTCAAAGGCCTTTAACAACAACAACTTTTTCACAAATAAATATTCCCAATGCTTGAAGTCCTCAAAAAGCATCCCTGGTCAGAGAGCCAATGGGCAAACATTTCACTTCCAGTGGGACACAGTGGACGAATCAGCATGTAAGGCAGCTGAAACATACCATCCTTCAGTCACACCTGGTCAACTCTCCCTCAAGCTAGTTTCATTCAGCAGTTGCCATCTATTACTTATGAAGATCTACTATTTGCACAATGGTCACCAAAAGGTTGATTGGAAATATCTTCTTAATACAAATCGGCTCATTACAAATGTTATAATGGTACATTTCCTCTGATGAAGTTACTTATGTTGTTAACCAACATCGTGTATGGATATTTATTGATGATTCTTTATAGATTTTCTTTAGCTAAGGAGTACAGATTGATAAATAGGTGGTCTGGGTGGAATTCTATTTGGAAGCCAATCCTCCAGTTCATTATAGTTCTTATGTGTTCCCAAAAGTCTTGAAAAGGAAAGTGAAATTATTAAGACAGGGACAGAAATTCTGTTTTCAAGGTCTTAGGAGTTTAGGAAACATTTGCAAATGCAAATATATATATATATATATATATATATATGTTGTGTCATCACAGAGCCTAAAAGTGTCAATGTTGAAAAAATCTGAGGGTCCTTTGACAGGGCTCCTTGACAGCAGCCAAGAATTTCTGAAAGGTAAGCATTTTTTAAGCAGCCAGAAATGACCCACCAAGAAGAGAGCCGGGAAAATAAGGACCACAGCTTACTTTGCTCCTGCCCTTTGTCTTCAATCTATTGATAACTTTTTTTTTTTCCATGAACTGAACAAATATTTCTTGAGGATCGGACATATGCCAGATACTAGGCACTTGGGGTACATTAGTGGGAAAAAAATGCAAATACACATGTCGTCATGGAGATGACATTCTAATAGGAGGCAGGTAATACATAACAGATATATTATGCAAATAAAAAAAAATTTCTCATTGAAAAATGTTCCTTTCACCTAATTGTTAAGATGGTTCTCTCCAAAACATCCTGGCAAAACATAGTGGCAAAATAAAATTACCCTTGTTCTTCCCTCTCTTTCTTTCTTTCCAAAATATAAATACCAAAGTAGGACATTTTAAATCATCTGGCAGCCTTAGGCCCCATATCTCATTATATAAAATGCATCAAAATATGTCAGACCCCATAATAAATATATTTTCTTGCTAACAAGTATTTGACAGAAGTTTTGCTTTTGAAATTATTTCACTCCAAGTAATTCATTTAATTTGCAATTGGGTATGATTTTTGGCAATAATCACAAAGACTCAAAAATTCTTTTGGATTAAACGTTAAAATCCAACTTACAAATTTCAAACATAACAAAATGTTTCTAAATACTAAAATTAGTAGTTAAGGAATTCCCACTATGTTTGTGGACATTTTGTTAAATATTTATTTATTTAGATTGTGAATTGGCTTTTCATATTTTAGCGCTAATAGTTTTTTCAAGGTTTAAAATTTTTTCGTAGGCTGTAAACAGTGCAGAGACTAATACATCTTTGTATGTCTAGAAGCTAAAACTACAAAAGAGCTGGGTATGACCTTTTTTTGCTCTCATGTCAATATTAACAAACCCAATATCTTCTCTACAAAATTCTCTTCTTGTAGACATGGCCCGTTTCTCTGAGTAACACTATTATCAGAGCTCAAATGTCTTTAACATTAAGAATAGAGAAGCAATAGTGTAGGAAAAATGTAATAATGACAGATAAAGTAGAAGCCTCCATTTAGGATATATAAAATTTTAAAGGTGAGAGCAGCAAGTAAATTACAGGCAACAACAAACACTAAGCTGGCCTGGGCCAAATATTGTATTTTCTGGACACTGAAGGGTTGAAATTTTATGGGAAAAGAAACCAATTTCCTGTTGTTTAACTTTTATGTTGCTACTTGGAAAAGAATTTGTGTAAGAAAATTCTGAAATTTTAAACATGTTTTTCTAACATTTCTTTGATTATCCAAGTCTTTCTGCCCAAAACAGACAACAGAGCTCACAAAATGCTCCACTGGGCTTCTGAATAGTTCACAAGATTAGGTGACTCATGAGTGCTAGCATTTTTAACAACAACAACAAAAATATTAGAAAATGAATCATTGAATTTTAAAGCATCATTTTGCATCCTTAAATTGTAAAGGAACTCAGTCACATTGAGTCATATTGGAAAGGAACACGAGATGGTTGGGTTTCATCCTGAGAAGCAGACTCAGGTGGAGATTAGCGTCCAGTAGGTTTATCGGGAATACATACTCTTGGGAATATCATCTGTCAACACAACTAGAGCCATCAGGCCTTGCAATTTTAAATGATGATCGCCCTGTACTCATTTAAGATGAATAGCAATTTCAGTTCAAAATACAGGTTTTCAACCAAAATGTAATCACTTAATGAAATTATCTCTCCTTTCTTTTCATTTCAGCTTTGTCCCAGATTTCTGCCTTGACTAAAAAAATGGAATTCAAACCTGAGGTACACAGCAAAGATTTCCACCATATTCAGGTCTCCTCTTTTTTACAGACATTTCTCAACCAACTTGCAGTTCAACAAGCTTGCAAGATTTCCACCATATTCAGGTCTCCTCTTTTTTACAGACATTTCTCAACCAACTTGCAGTTCAACAAGCTTGCAAGACTAGGTTTGGCTAATAGGCTGTGAGTGGAAGTGACTTATCACTTCTGGGCTAAATCGTAGAAGAGCTGGCACGAGACCTGTCCAGCTGCTTCTTCTGATGCTTATAGACAATGTATTCCCAGTGGTTGACTACAAGATGGGGCAGGGGTAGGAGGGCAATGACCTTAGCATGAGTAAATAGTTGCTCTGGAAAGTCACATGGTCTGGTAGCAGAATTTGCATGAATAAAAAAATAACCCTTTGCTATGTCACACAAGGGAGATTTGGGTGCTTGTCTATTACAGAGGCACGACCTGGTCTCTTCTGATAATACAACAGACAACTGTGAAAAATGATGTAGAAGACTGGTTTTATGAGATAAATTCTAGTCACAACTGGGTGAAGGCCATCAAGGTCATATTCAGTTGTGTGAAGTTGATTAGCCCTGTGATATCAATGTCAAAATATTAGTGAATGGAATCCATGTAAATTCTAAAACATAACTTTAGTTCAAAAACAGGATTTTAGGAAGTTTCAAAGACACTTTCTACTCTCTACAATGTATCAATTAAGTCATATGCTTATGCCAACATTCCACAAAAGAGCAAGTGGTCAGAATTTTTAATTTTTGAAAGCATTTCTTGTAGGGGATAAAATGTTTCCTTCATGAAGAAGAGAATGCAGAATAAAGAGTGACATTTGTCATACTAAATAGCATCACAGGTGGTTTCTCCAGGCATGTTCCACGTTTGTACTTGGAGCTTATCTATTTCATGCCATTGGCAGGTAGGAAGCCGAACATAATCTCATAACTTTCTTCACAGGGTTTCCAAATGATGCCAGTTTTGTGTGTGTTACATGCTTTGTCTCTCTCCAAGAATCCTCGAAGGGTTAGCCTAACAGGAAGGTGAGTGTCAAAGGTCAAGGGTGGGGGAGGTGATCTCTGGGCATAAGCTATTTTACTATCAACTCTAGTTTCCTTAAGGGATTTAAAACTGTCAGCCTGATCAAAGGTTTAAGTACTTATGACAGTCTCAGGAAGCAAAAAGAGAGTCCATTGCCCACTGTAGTACCATAATAGCACTTGTGCTGCTTAGGGAACTATACGCTCGTGAATTTCTGTGTCACATGCAGGATGTGATCCCTAGCATGGCAATCTTACTCTGGTTGTTCCCAGCCATAACAGTGCTGAAGTACGTTTTTTGATGCTTAGAAATAAATGGTCTTTTACTCACCCTCAGACTGATGGCCTTTTTTTCTTGTTTCTTTTTGTTTAAAATAAAAGTAAACTGTATACGAATGCATTTCTGAAATGTCGTAAAACTGCTGAAGGAAATTGGAGAACGATGGTCTGAATATAAAGGTTTTAAATCACATTCCCTAAGACATTGCAAAATCTTCTATACTCTTAAATGTTAATTTTTATTATAAAAGATTTACCCACTTCTAATTTTCATTAGGAAACACTGGCGGTGAGGTCATTAAGAGCTCAGCTGCTAACCAAAAGGTCAGCATTTCAAATCCACCAGGCGCTCCTTGGAATCTCACGGGGCAGTTCTACTCTGTCCCATAGGGTCACTATGAGTCAGAATAGGCTCGATGGCAACAGGTTTGATTTTAGTTTAGGTTAATTTTCATTAAAATATAGGAATGTCTTTGGTAATTGAATTGAATAAAATACATCTACCTAAGTATTTGTATTTGCTTTTGTGGAGTTGCATTATTTCAAGTAAAAAGTATTTTTTACTTAGAGCTGAGGTTCTCCTTTTATTTATTAACTGTAAGTACTAGACATTAATGATGTCATAGTTTTCTGAATAAATTTATACTTGTATTTAACCTGAATGAATATAAAAAAAAAAAAGCAGTAGAATATTATAAATCCTTGCCAGAAAATCTTTTAAATTTGTACAGTTTACAGTGACAGAATTGAGTCTGAAACAAAACAAATGAAAAACATGCAAGAAATAATCACGCCATTGTGAAAAACCTTTACAGCAATGAGTATTTGAAACTTTTCATCTTTGTCATGAAAGGTAAGCCCTTCGTGACATCAAAAATAAACTGGTTCTTTACCCAGATTTATTAGCCGGAAAAAATTGTATATATCACTTTGTAGTGACTTAAGATGTTTCATATATCTATAAATGTGTGTATGTGTGTGTGTGTATACATATATATATATATATATACATATAATCAAAAACCTGTTGCTGTGGAGTTGATTCCAACTCATAGCGACCCTACAGGACAGAGTGGAACTGCCCCATAGAATTTCCAAGGAACACCTAGTGGATTCGAACTGCCAAGCTTTTGGTTAGCAGCTGTAGCTCTTAACTACTACACCACCAGGGTTTCCATATATATATATAAACAATTTAGTTATACTAAGTATCAGAGTTTTATTTAGATACTACAGTGCCTATTTTATTGAACAGAGAAATAGTTTTCTATTTTAATGTTTTTACTTTATAAACTTTTCTAAGATACTTGAATAAGAAAAGTATAAAAAACTTTTCTATTTATACCAGGCTATCTGTAGGATTTGTAAGGATTTTCCTTACTGAAAGTAATTATATTTAAATAAACTCATACCAAGATTCTTTTTATCAAATCAGGACATTTGAAAGCAGAACTCATAGGAAACGAGATGAGTTTCATAAAAAGTGACATTAAAAAATTGCAAAAATTATTACAGCTACTTTTTTTGACTACTTAACTAGGTCTCAGACACTGGTCAAATTACAAATAATTTCATTTTATCCTTACCCTAAGAATAAATACTATTAATCATATTTTACAGATGATATTTATAAAGCATAATGCATTTTAGTGACATTCATTATTTATTTTCAGAATCATATTATGGAATAAAAAAAAAAAGTTTTCCATTATTTCATGAAGAATCTGAGAGACATTTAGTCAGATCCATTTGCCCACAATTGCAGCTCTCCAAAAGGAGGTCTTTGCGCTAACATTTTACATTGTTATTTTCATGAAAGTGAAAATGATCTGAAAGCTGATATCCTGGTAAACAAATAGTTTCCTGGCCCTGTTCATTGTATTGATTTTAGTGTCAACTCAACTTCTGGTTCTAATTCCCAAAACACATAAATTTTATTTTTTCTTGAATCTGATAACTATATACCCAATGGCCATCCAGTCAATTCCGACTTATATGGGCCCTACAGGACAGAGTAGAACTTCTCCACAGGGTTTTCAAAGCTGTAATCTTGGGAAACATTTCTTTTTACTATTAACGTTAATTTCGCATCTAGTCCATTAGAATATATCTATCCAATAAGTATGCTCCACTTGGTGCAGTGGATCTTGATGGAAACAAGTTTAAATTAGAATGCGTGGGAAATCTCTTGCCTTCTTTTTAACAGGATGTAAATACTTTCGAAAAGATATAAGACAACCAAAACATTTATTTCAATCCATTATAATACAGTAAACAAATATCTAGTATCCTCTGTTTGTCTCCCATGAAGCTGGATTAGTTCCCAGTATGGCAAGTAAAAAAAAGATCCACAAGACTTGTCCAGTCAGCCTATTTCCTACTGGAGTTTGGATGGAGTGGAGGAAATTAGGGGATGGAGACACTGACATTAAACTATGACAAAATGTGATAATATACTCAGAGATATTGACATGGAATTTTAAAAGGTGTCATAAAATGTACAGACACAGAAAGGATTAATTTTTCTTGGAGTGGGCATAGGAAGTCATCTAGGGATAGATGCTATTTGAATTGGCCTTTGAATAATTAAGCCACTGAAAGTTGGGAATAAAAGTTGACATGTGACAATACACATGTCAGCAGCCACTAATGTGTTTGGCAGAAAAGTCAGGCCCAAAAAACAACAATGGTATACCCTCCCTGGAAATGCCTGTGAAGATCCTACATTGGACCTATGCATGTTATAGCACGGGCTGTCAGTCCTGCCCACTTCCCCTTGGCACTCACCTTCACGTGCACAGCCACAGCTCTGCTGCACACACCTGGACTCTGCCAGAAAGCTTTCTCTAGGCTCAGGAGCATAACATGCCTACAAGCAGGGCAAGCTGAAAGTATTGAGACTTGGTCACAGGAAGAACCCTAAACCCTGAGCCATGTTCCACACAGCCTCTCTGGTAGGTTGAAGCTCAGTTGACCACAGTAGTAACCTACTCATTAATGCATTCCATATATTGACTTCCTTTTCTTTTCTTTGCCAACTCCCTGTACCCCTACCAATGTTTCCTTTGATCACCTTCTGTTCGTGTTAGCAATTACTATATAACAAATTACCCCAAAACATAGTGGTTTAAACCAACAATAATTTTATTTTGCTCACAGTTTTGTAGATCAAGAATCCTGCAGGAAGAGTGGCATCTGGGGTCTTAAAAGCTAGCAAGCTGCCATCTAAGTTGCATCAATTGGTCTCAACCCCCTAGAACAAAGGAGAATGAAGAACACCAAAAACACAGTGTAATTATGAGCCCAAGAGACAGAAAGGGCCACATGAACCAGAGACTACATTAGCCTAAGACCAGAAGAACTAGATGGTGCCCGGTTTCAACCGATGACTGTTCTGAGAACACAACAGAGAACCTCTGAGGGAGCAGGAGAGTAGTGGGATGCAGATCCCGAATTCTCGTAAAAAGACCGGACTTAATGGTCTGACTGAGACTAGAAGGATCCTGGTAGTCATGGTCTTCAGACCTTCTGTTAGCCCACGACAGGAACCATTCCCAAAGCCAACTCTTCAGACAGGGATTGGACTGGACTATGGGATAGAAAATGATACTGGTGAACAGTGAGCTTCTTGGATCAAGTAGACACAAGAGACTACATTGATATCTCCTGTCTGGAGGGGAGATGGGAGGGCAGAGGGGGGTCAGGAGCTGGCTGAATAGACTAGAAAAGAAAGAGTGGAGGGAACGAGTGTACTGTCTCATTAGGGGGAGAGCAATTAGGACTATATAGCAAGGCTTGTATAATTTTGTTTTTTAATGAGAGACTGACTTGATTTGTAAATTTTCACTTAAAGCACAATAACAATTAAAAAAAAAAAAAAAGAATCCTCCAGGACCTCGTTGGGTGATTCTTATGCATTAACTGAGGTCACTCAACAGTGAAGTTAGTTGATGGATTGGTTGGTCTATAAGGTCCAAGATGGTTTCACTTGCATGTCCAATACCTTGGCAGGGATGGCTGGAAAGTTTGACTCAGCTAGGACAAACAACCTAAGTGCCTACATTTATCCTCTCCAACATGTTGGTCTCAGGGTTTTCAGAATTCTTACGTGACAATGCAGGGTTCCCGAGGGACTGTTCCAAGAGACATCAACTGGAGGCTGTGATTCCTTAAGGCTGGGTTCAGAGACTTGCAAAGAATGATACCTGTATTATTGGGTTGACACAGAGACCACAGTGATTCAATGGAATGGAACACAGAACTGACCTACAAATGAGAAAAGGAGTAAAGGGTCTTGATCAGCTTCTATGGCAACCTAACCTAAGGCATAGGTTTTCAGATTATACACTGCAAAATGGCACAGTATCTCAGGATTTGCCATTCACATAATAGACATACACTGACTTATTTGAAAGCATGTGGATAGGCATGGAAAGTCCATGGGTGGTGCAAATGGTTTGTGCTGGGCTACTAATCAAAAGGTTGGTGGTTTGAACCCACAGGGCAGTGCCGTGGAAGCAAGGCCTGGTGATCTACTTCCATAAAGATTACAGCCAAGAAAATCCTATGAGGCAGTTCTACTCTGTAACATGTGGGGTCACCATGAGTCAGAATCAACTCAATAGCAATGGGTTTGATTTGGGGGCAGGCACAGAGCTAGAAATTCCAGGCCTCCCTGATGAATCCTGCTCAGTGAGGGAGATCCCACTCCTACTTAATCCCACACTGACACTTGGACCATATTTACACTGAGGAGAGCATGCACACCAGCTTACTAGTATACCCATGTTCATGCCAGTGCTTTGCCCCAACCATGTGCTGGGCATCTTCCCACTCCTACCTCAGCTCTGAAGCTGACATTGTTGCCTCATCTTGGGGGAGGCTCCTTGGCACTGTCTACGATTGCTATTGATGTGGGTGATCTGGGGCATGTGGAAGCAGACAAGAGGGTTGGGATGTGTGCACAAAGCTTGTCTAGGTAGAGCTCAGCTGAGTATGGTTGTTCAAGGGTACAGTAATATATTAACATTCTCTTCTCTTTCTTCCTCTTGTGTTTTTACATGAAGAAAGGTTGATTTTTTTCAAATTTACACAAAAGGACTTCATCGCTGGCAAAGACTCTCACACTATATCACATTTAGGGGTATTTTCTATTTTACGGTAGTGAAAGTTGTCAATAGTTTCAGGCTAGATTCCTGAGGACCTAGAAATTCCATATTCTGTTTCTAGTTTATTTGCTAAATAAGTGACCTTAGCAAGAAATAAGCCTCATGAGATTGTTTCTTTTAACTGATATGTTGCAGTAATAATCCTTCGCAACCTACTTCACAGGGTTGCCGGAAGGATAAAATTGATCAGCAGATAGATGCAGAATTGATGGGAAAACCAAAATGCACCAAAGTGTTGGTTAAATGTCTAAGTTCCTTAGGAGCAGAGATCGTTACTATACATACCTGAGTCATATTAAACGTGCTGTATTTATTAAAATATTTAAAAGCATTGGCATTAGTATTGCAAAAATTTAATAACAGTTTGTAACTTTATACAGAAAAAGATGCACTGACATTTTGTGACTGATTTATTTCACTCAATGCAAGATTTTCAAGGTTCGTCCATGTTGTAGCATGTATTTGCAGAAATGACGAACATGATCAATGTCACAGAACTATACATGTAAAAACTGTTGAACTAGAAAATGTTTTGTTATATGCATATATTCATATATCACAATAAAGAAAAAAAGTTTATTTACAAAAAAAAGATGATTTGATCCAGCAGAATTAGAACCAGTAATCACCCTTTAACAAAAAGTAGATTTTACTGTAAATTTTCCCAAACTCATTGAGTTCAGAGAAATTACAACATAAATAACGTTTAAAACACAAAGAACCCTTTCCAAGACCCTCTGCATTTCTCAGAAGGAAAGTTTTGGTTGTACTGGAAAGAGCAAAGAATGAGGACAGAGAATTTTTCTGTGAACCAGATGGATGATTTTTTAGCTCTTAGGAAATATTGTAACCAGCTACTACAAAAGGCTCTGGCTGAGATGTTTAAAGGTGAGCTGTTCCAGCCTTCAACCAGGCAGTCTGGGGGATGGGTAAGTCGCTGTGCAAAAGAACACGGAGTCATGTAGTCCAACTGTAAAATAGAAAAATTGCATGTCATTATTTTACAAGCAGAGTGCGATGACAATGTGAAAGGAAGAACTAATGATGATGCACTCAGCTTGTTAGAGGCTTTTCCTTCTGGGGAGCTCAAGGTTACAAGTGCTACTCACTTGAATTTTTCTCTTCCCTCCCCCTAGATACATAATGTTACAATAAACCCTACACAGAGGGAGTTAATGTTGCAAGGATGTTTCTAAATAATTTCTGTGACCAAAACCGGAGATACGAGCCTGGCAATAATTCTCCCTGACTTCTAGCATCCTGTATTGATTGATTAATTATTCCACCAATGAACTAACAGGTATTGACCTTATCTGGTTGAGTAGCATTTAGCCAAAAGTCAGTAATCTACATTGATCACTTAATGGAACATCAAAGCTCAGCATTCTGACAGGTTTATGTCATTCAGCAAAAATCTGGCTATGTTTTGCTGATACCATGACCCTTTGTATCAAGCGGTTTTTTACAGAAAACAAAAAGCCATGGCAAAATTAAATCTTGGAAATAATGCTTTGTTATGGAAAAGGAAGTTCTTCAACTGTTGCAAATAACTTCTACTAAGACCCCATTTAAGGTTTTGTTTGTGTTTTTGCAAACTAAAAAGCAGTTTTATGCATGCTTTTGATACATAATATTCTGCTGAAGCATGAAATTATCAAAATAATGGACCCCGTGATAATTAACATGACAGCAGAGCTGAACAGAGCTTAGCACTGCACAACTCAGAGTCTCTAGGGAAGGGTCCATGTAAAGAGAACCTGCGTGAATGATTCAGAAGCCCATGCTGGGTGCTATCTGGCCCTGGTCATTTTGAACACCAGAATCCTGAGTCTAATATTTCCAATTCTAATATTCAAGCAAAACCCACTCATCCCAATACTTATATCTCTGGCTCCATGACTGGAAGAATTCATCATAAAAACAGAAAATTTATCTATTAATAATACATAAACTCACATTTTACAATGATAATTTTACAACGATAATGCTATACTTTGATATCATAATTACGTAAAGCAAATATAAAAAATACATAATAGATTCTTATAATGATTCCACTTCCTCCTCACTCAGGAATTGATGGGGAACACTTAACCATGGCTCCGGCAATGGTCTCTGGAGTAGTCCTTCTGTGACGCCAAGACTGCTATTGTGCCACAAAACCTGTCTACATTAAAATGCTTACTTCTTGCTTCAGGATTCTTATTTTTGAGCTTTAAATATTGCTCATGCACTTTAGTCAAGTACAATTACTGAGTACTACGCCTATTTTAATTGCTTCCTGGGAAGACTCTGCTTCCTTCCAATATGTTAAGATGGCGGCTTTGTCTATGCAATGCTGTAGCACAAGGCTGTGCTATCTCTGCATCTCTGCTCCTGGAGCTTGCTTTTCCTCTGGATAAGCCACCTTTTAATACCTGCTATGCTGGTAACCTGTGGGCCCATGGTTTAAGATCTATTGGTGGGATGCAGCTATTCCTGCTCGGTGTCTTACTTAAATTGCTTCCCCTATTTTGATTCCGCATTGCAGTGCCCAATATGCCTTATATACACTCCACGTTTGAAGGCAAGCTATGCACTGTGGCTTCCCTACCATTTGATAAGCTTGGTGTATGTCCATGAGTGGCTTATAAAGTAAAACTGAAATTTCCATTTACGAATTATCCATTTCAGTAAATGTTAAATACTTTTCACAACTTATCTATTAATGACTGTCTATAGTAAAAATGGGCAACCCTGGTGGCGTAGTGGTTAAGTGCTACGGCTCTTAACTAAGTGGTCCGCATGTTCGACTCCTCCAGGCTCTCCTTGGAAACTCTAGGGGCCAGTTCTACTCTGTCCTATAGGGTCGCTATCAGAATTGACTCCAGGGCAGTGGGTGGGATAGTAAAAATGATAAACAAATTTCAGTCTGGGTTCTAATTCTTCCACTCAGTTATTAGCCGTGTGACCTTGGGTAAATTAACTGGCATCAGTTTCCCTATTTGCAAAATATGTATATTGGCCTAGCTGAAACTGAAGATCTTTTCCATTGCTTACTTTCTATTATACTTGACTCAATATTTATCAATAATTTATTTCAGAATATGCTGACAGGAAAATCCACAACAAAGAAATGTAATATGTTACAGTAGTTTCCTTCCAAGCTAAAATGAGATTGCAAAAGGCATGAAATATGAAAGATAACCTATTCTAACCTTAAATGACCACATAGAATGATTTAATTGGTTACTAAACAATATTCCAACCTTTTTGAAATGAAAGGTGATTTCATTAAAAAATCAGACTTAACAGGAAATACTCTTAACAGGTGTCACACCATGGGAGAAAATGAGCCCTAAAATATTTAGGGACAATTGAAGAGGGAAGCACTTAGACATTGACCTGGGCCTTCGGTGCCTTTGTGGCTCACAGACTATGCCAAGGTTTGAAGAATTATTGAAAATCTTAAATCGATAGTTTTCACATACTACTTATTTTCTCTGAAAACATGAAATGATTAAATTAGAGCAAAGTGGATGATTAAAAAGTCACAACATGTTTTGTTATAATTTTGCAGAGTGTATGATATATTTTGTCTAAAAATGGCTTTCATTGTTAGCTCAGGTATACATCTTAATACTCAGTATTTACTGGCTTTTTAATCAGTTGTGTTTTATTTTGTTTTCATTTTGTCTACACTGGATAGTTCTGTCTCCTTACATATTGTTCTCCATAATTTAAACTAGCTCATTGAATTTTCATTAATACTTTTTTATTTTCATAATATATGAAGAGTTTTGTATGCTAGGTAGAAGATGCATCTTCCTCTGGAAGAAATAAAGATGAGATTGACTTTTCTAAAAGCATTAATAATTGAATCTCACAATTTGAAGAGGAATTACACATACCTTTTTTGGTAAAACTGGCTACCAGAATAAACAGCCATACAACTGGCCAGACTTTATTCCAGGCAGCTTGAGAAGCTAGTGTTAAAATAAGGCAAACTCATACAAATTGTTAAATTTCTAGAATCTCAAGTCATTGAAGAAAATGAACAACTGGGAAGCTAAATATATGAAGTCCAATAAATAAAATGCAAACCTCTGACTAACACAGATGCATTACTTTACTGCAGTGCAGTCATTCTCAAACATTTTGATCCCAGGACCCTTTTACACTCTTAAAAATTATCGAGGAGCTCAAAAAGTGTGGTTTAAGTGGATTCTATCAATTTATATTTACCATATTAAAAATTAAAACTCAAACCTTTTATCTATGCATTATTTCTTTTTGTATGACAATAACAAACACATTACATGTAACACAGCATAGTTTTAAGAAAAATAGCTTTTTTATGGAAAAATTAAGAAGGATGGCATTATCTCATTTTTTTTTTCAAATTCCTTTAATATCTGCCTTAATTGAACAAAGATAGTTGGATTCTCACATCTGTTTCCACATATAATTAGTTGCAATATGTTATTTTGGATGAAACCTTTAAGAACTGCAGAAAATTGATCATCCTCATTCTAGACAAATGTACACACAAACACAATTTTGCATGAAGTTTCAGGGGCTCATGGACAACCAGAAGGCTGTCCACGGATGCTGAAACATACTTAATGAGCCCTCTTTAATGATGGTGTCTAGCTTTAGAGCCATAGGTTTTATCAGCCATCACAAAAGTTGGAGAAGCCTAAAAGTACTTATTTTCAAATGTAATATTCCAGAGCATAGATATCATGTATGTTATATACAATGTCATAAATAATTAGAAAGAAAAGAATTTAAGTAATAATAATTATGGGTTTCAAACTGAAGTTTAGAAGAGTGATTTGACAGAAAAAAAATAAATAAACTAGCCTGCCCCTTCAATTTCCACCCTACTAAAAAAACTAAAAAAAAGAATTTATAAAGAATGCATATATTTAGAGGTGTTTGACCTTAAATGACCTGGTTAGATGCTCATTTTCTGGTGATTTTAGCACTTTTCCCCACCATACTTATAGACAAGGAGAAGAAATAAACATTTTCTCCATTTTAGCCTACTGCTGTCATTGGATGAACTCAAGACAGTAGCTTATTTAATACTTAGCCTAAAGTAACAAGTTTCATAAGTATACACAGAAGAGTAGCCAGGATGATGCTATATACACCTAGATCCAGTAAAATTGTACCATCAACATCTGAACTTTTTGAAAAACTATCAGTTTGGCACTATTTTTACTCATACAAATAGACACACATACAACTTAATAGATGCATTATCCAGGAAAAGTGAAAGTAGCCTTTTAGTACCTTGTTGCACATAAACTGGGCTTTATGTACAGAAATTTATTTTACATGGATAATAAACCTAACGTAAAATGGTTATTTCTGGCAGCTAATTTGCCTTTAGAGTTTATAGAGGTGCCTTCTTCATAATGGTACCTTCTGATTCTGTTTCCCTCAGTTCAGCAATCAGTGTCAATTACTGCTGGTTTCCATAGAAACAAGACTACTAACAATTTTAAAATCTTCATTCATAGACTAGTTTTACAAAAAATGCAGAGTTTGGAATGGGTGCTTACAAAAGACATAATGCTGGAAACAGATGCCAATAAATTTAACCCCCTCGAATGATGTTTGAAGTTTTGTGTATAGTATTCATTAATAATAGACCTGCATATTTAAACACAGTGATCTATAGTTCAAACACTAGGAGGGGATTAAGTGACCTCCCTTAAAGGAAGTCAAAGGAATTGTATAATTTGGAAGCAGCTGTTGAGCAGTAATGAAACCTGAGTCATAATATGCTGACTACATTTGTCAGGAACTTATTGTTCTTAACAATGCTCAGAAAAATTCAGATTTTCTTTAAAATACATTTTTAAAATATTGTAAAAATAAAAATATGTTTTAAAATATGGGTCACTTAGACTTTCTGCACTTCTCCAAAAATTAAGGAGAGGGAAAGGCTAATAAGGCTAAATTAATATTAATCTCATGGCTTTCAACTGCTTTCATGTCAAAAGCAGCGATGTCAATTGTTGGTCCATAGATAAAGAATTGCTCATCATGTTGTCTGGAACTTTCTGTATTAATATAAATTTAATGTGTGAAACTTTTTAGTAGCACTTGCTTTATGCGTGCTATGGTTGTACATGAGATAATACATTCATATTCTATTTATTAAAAACCAAACCAAACCCATTGATGTTGAGTCAATTTCCATTCATAGAGACCCTATAGGACAGAGTAGAGCTGCCCTATAGAGTTTCCAAGGAGTGGCTAGTAGATATGAACTGCCAACCTTTTGGTTAGTAGCCAAGCTCTTAACCACTGTGCCATCAAGGCTCCATTCTATCTAGCTATAAAAAAAAAAAAAAACTTTTTTTTTATAGTATTTATTAATTAAAATACAACAACAGAAATCATAGTTTCACCAATAAATGTGTCTCATTAGAGTTAGAATCCTTTTTTAGCTCTATAACTTCCTTCCAACCATTTGCCAGGTTTTAATTTTGTTTCGTTAGCATTGGTTCACACTTTTGAGATTATCACTACAGTATTAGGTTTTCGTATCATCTCTGATGTTAATACAAGGTAACCACAGAGCTCTAAACCTCATCTCAAACTGTGTAAGACCTTCAGGGATAACATATTACCTAGTCTTCAGGAGCAACTAGAAGGGCGAAAGAGCATTAGTTTTCTGACACTTGGAAATCAGGAATTTATACTATATATTTTTTGACCTGGGTAACAGTAAAGCATCATATTCTTCATGCCAGTTTCTTATGTACATGGTGTCAGTCACATCTCCCATTTTAGAATCAAACCTGCTGGGGTTCCTCTGGTGAGATAGTGCCTCACACTTTCTTGCTGACTATAATTTATAGTCATCAAAGGTGCTGTATCTGTGACACTAAGTTAAATCAAACTTCCCTTACTTAGAGCAGATTATGTCTCTGTTTGTAAGTTTGATCTTAAGCATAGTGTTGGCATTGTTGTCATGTGCCTCAGTGGGGTTATTTGTCCCACATGTGTTAACATCAGAGTTTGTCATAGATTGAGCTCACTGTTATCTAGCATTTCAAAGGCAGGTTAAAAAAAAAAAAAACAGCAGAGCTCAGCTGAAATATTTCCTTTCAATGCAGCCAAGCTGTAGGCATAAAACACAATACTAAAATATACAATGGAACAAAGTAAAAGGCCTTTATAACATATCCTTGCCATGCCACAGCAAGTATTTCATAACATCAGCTACTGTTTTTCTCAATTGACATCATATAGGTCTCAGTTAATGGAAAGAGACATGGAGCATATTGCATCAAATAGATGCTGAACAGGAAGCAGAAAATGGATCACAAATCCCGGCCCCCTAGCTAAAGCAGTCAGAGCTCTGAATAGCAAAAGGACTAATGTGCTTTAGTTGTTCTCCCTCCAGCCATAAGCCCAAGAGCGGTATTAAAAATATATTCTTTTCTAGGCTGCTCACCAACCCGCCACCCACCCCACCCCACCGTGAAAGCCAGTCAGCAAGGATCAAAAATACTTCCTTTTAAATGAATCATGGCAATCCAATAAAGATGCAACACACAGATTACGTTCAAATCAATGACAGAACCATAGCCGGTATCAGCAGGCCTCAAGGAACAAAAATTGCTCACAGTTAGGGGGTATCCGTCCGATAATGAATTATGGGGCTAAACACAGAGCACACACAGAGCTCGGGGCAAAAGCCATCATTCTTCTACTGTTCTGGCTTCTCTAAGTAACTTTGGGATGTTGCTATATTGTCTATACTTTATCCTCCCAGATGGGCCATGACGGCTTAGCTTAGCTCTCCAAAGGAGGACTTCCATGACACGGTTAAACCCAGGAAACACAGGCAGACAACTGTAGTGCTAATATCTAGATTTAACGGTAATGCTTAAAATAAGTAGAGGACAAGATTGATTTAAAAGAATCAATTACTATACATGACCACTAGGAACACAGCAATAAAGAACACAGAGAAGGTTCTTTAATGTTCAGAGCACTTGTCAACAGCTACCTGTTTATTGTTTAGTAATTGCTGCTCATTTCAAATATATGAGGGAGAAAGAAATTTTTCTATTTGAAAAGCAAAGGGATAAGCAGGGTTGTATTTTTATTTATTATTTTTTCTTCTTATTGCTGCTCGTCTACAACACTTTTTCATTCTTTTCAAATATTTAATAGCATCAACCAATATATAGCCTTCTCTGTTGTTGTTATAGGTCTCTTCCCTGACACTTGCTGTGATTCATTTCATATAATTCTCAGAGTTAACTTTAATATTGGCATGACAAGAATAAAAATGATGATACTAGGTTTGTTATAGTAACACTGAGAGGAAAAGATGATGAAGTATCAGTCACCAACAAAGGCACGATACATTTCAGAGGACCAGGGTTTTCATTCCAGTGGTACCCTATGTAGGTATAAGGCATTAGACAAGTCATTTATCCTCCCAGAACTTTAGTTTCTTCATCTGCCTCACCTTTTCCTGCTATAAATCTTAGAATGTGTCTTGAGCTAAGAGAAAGCGATTCTAAGTCTCTCACGTTTAGTCAGAAGAAAGTTCACAGCCTTCGGACCCTTTCAAGAGCATCTCACATGCTTTATGGAGATTTGATAACAGTTGATCTGCCATGGTCTATTTTTCCATTTTCATATCACACAAATTATATTAATATGAGCTATCTTATTCAATCCATTAGCTGCTAATAGCCTTCTTTATGATTAGCCCAAAGGTCTAAAATAATAACTAATAATCAGTTGCTTATTAGAAAACTACCCACTTCTGTGTATACTCCTACTTCCTCTAAATTCAACAGCCCATTGTGTTTCATGTTCATGATCCCAGGGTTTACTGATCTCTGTGTGCTGTTAGGGCACATGGCACAGTTATCCTCTCTGGGAGGAGAGAATCAATTTATTCTAAATAAAAGGACTTATCAGATCTAGACAGATGTTTAAAACACCTGTAAGATAATGTGGATTCACAGCAGTAATAAAATAGCAAGCAAATTTGCCTCTCTTGAAATGATAAATTACTGTATTTCATGGACCAGATCTCTCCTTATCTGATTTAAAAAAAAAAAGGGGGGGGGATAAATATATCTCCATAAATCTGAAGGAAACTCAGGAGTCACCATCTACCTAATTGAATCAGAGATTATGTGATTCAAAGAGATAAGAACACATTAGACAAATGAGGATATTTTACATTGCAAAAGTGGGTATAAAATTCACCTTGGAAGACTACAAGGTGAAACAGAAATACACAAAACAGATGAAGTACGAAAATTGGAGTGTAATCACCGGAAGCTATCTCCATTTATGAACAAAACCCTATTTGAAATCTCAATTTTACTTTTACAAATACTCTGACCAGTTTTTGATAATTTTCTTGTTCATTTATTTGGTGAGTACGCAGTTCCTTGCAGCTATAGTGAAGTCCTTTGTCAGGAAATTTTCCTTCTGAAGTTCATGACCCTAGTGTTTCCATTATCAATTATCAATATTCCATGGCTTCTGTTTTCACCTTTTTAGAGAGAAAAAAAAATCCACTTTAAGCTGCACATTTCTTTTCCAATACCTGCTGTCAGCATTTAGCTTGCTTCCTGTCTCAGTTTTCTCTCCTCTTGGGGCTCTTCTACCTTCTGACTAAAACCAACTTAAGAAGACCTTGGTTTTACTAGAGAAGCAAAGAATGAGTTTCCAATTGATTTTCATGAATAATGACACTAATTCCATTTGGAATCAGGGACCCTTGACACAGTGTCTTGAGATAAAAAAACAAAATCTGTCTTTGGGAGGAGAGTGGTAGATAATTGGTTCATATACTATCATATCTAGGGACCTTTCAAAACAAAAACAATGTCCTTTTTCTGAGATGGCTTAAGTGAATACTACATGAAATCAGTGCAACCTTTTCAGTTTGTGATTATATTCATACATTTCTTCATATTAAGGTAAGTGAATAAATGAAAATAAAAAAATAACAAGGAAAGGAAATACAGGTCTGAACAAGCTAAGACATATACTGTATACTGGAAAGGGGAATTACCTCAGAATAGTCAGAGAAGGCTTTTGAAAACATGAGATCAAAATTCTCCAAGGGCTTCCTGTCATGTTTGTAATAAAATCCAAACTTCTTGTTATGATCTACAAGGCCCTGCATTATCTGGCCCTTAGCAATATACAACCTCACATTTCACCACTCTCTCCAACCCATGACCCAGCTTCCCCAATGCTTCCACTTGAACTTGTAATCCTCTCTGTTTCTTGAATAAGCCAGACGTTATTTCCATTTTAGAACTTCATCACTTGCTGTTCTCTTCCAAAATCTACATAAGGTTCATTCCTCTGCTTCTGCGGATATATGACCTCCTCAGAGACACCTTCCTTGATCCTTCTATAAAAATAGAACACCTTCTCTTACTAGTAATCTCTAATCCCTCTTATGCTTTTTTTTTTTTTTTTTTTTTCATAACACTGTTAAAAATAGTGGAAACCCTGGTGGCGTAGTGGTTAAGTGCTATGGCTGCCAACTGAAAGGTCGGCAGTTCAGATCTACCAGGCACTCCTTGGAAGCCCTATGGGGTGGTTCTACTCTGTCCTATAGGGTTGCTATGAGTCAGAATCAGCTCAATGACAATGGATTTGTTTGGTTTGTTGACAGTAGTGTCTAGCATATAATGGATGATCAAAAAATATTTGTTAAACAAATGAATAGAACAAGTTTATTTAAAGAATTAAGTAATATATGAAGAATGCTTAATACAGTGCCAGCTATGTAGTTGGTGCTCAAAATTATTAGTTTGTGCTCAAAATTATCTTCTCCTACCAATACAACTTACTATATCTATTTTGTTCATTAATTACCAGCTTCCTAAGAGAAATGACCATGTCTTTTTGGCTTACTTGTCTATTATCGGCACCTAAGGCAATTCCTGGCTCGTAAGAAGTGCCCATGATATCTTTTTCTTTGAATGGATGGAACAAAGAATATTATACATTAGACGAATTAATACCATTGCTTAAAAACAAAAACTGGCAATGAAGATCTGAATTATACTCCCAGCTCAATCACCAAATGCATAAAGTTAGAAAAGCATTTAATTTCTCTTCATTGGATTATATTATTAAGAACCTGCTAAACACAAAACTTGATGCCAAATGCAGTAGAAGAAGCAAAGATAAACAACAATAGATGCAGCCCTCATGAAGTTCAACACAGAGCCAAGAATAATTTGGCTGGGGTGGAATTGAGGGAGTGCAGTTAGACAAAGATATCACAATTTTAAATTTGGGTAACTTGGAAAATAGTGCATCGGTAACTGAATAAAGCAAAAAAAAAAAAAAACCCAAAAAACAAAAAAGTGAAGTTATGATTGATTTTAGAGGATAAAGAAGGGGACAAAAGGAGGATGTGGAGGTGAAAGAAGCAGGAAGACGATGGCTTTAGACATTGACATATTGATTTTGAGATCATGACTTACCATCCATATAGAAATCAGGAAGTTATTTAGTTGTTTAGAAACAGAGAGTTAAGATTCAGAAGTATCAGGAGCAGGATTTGAGAATTGAAACTATAAGAGAAAGCATACATAATTGAAGGAGTATACATATGAATTTTAAAAACAGAACCTACAACCCACCTATAAAATTTTGGGGTTTTTTGTTTGTTTTCTTTTTCTTTTTTTGGCAATGAAACCACAATAACGACTAACATTACATAGTACTTAAAGCGAAAGAGTTTTATGAACTCTGAACAACAACCTCTGCAATAGGCCAAAGAGATATTTCATTCCTATTTTACAGATATAAAAACTATGTCTCTTCTAGAGATCCAGGAAATTACCTAATTTGTTAATCGCCACTGTTTCCTGAAGATCCAAATCTTCCACACTTACAGAGGCTTTTCATCAGTGAGTCTTTTCCACACCAGCTAGTATGTATGCTGTCTACAAATATGCCAACTATAGAACACACCTAATCTACATGCATATGTTCTTCTGAGTATCATTTATATGTAAAAAATGTAAATAGTTAAAATATGCCAATTAAAAAAAATAGTTGCTGTTGAGTCATTTCTGACCCGTAGTGGTGGTGGTGGTAGGTGCTGTTGAGTCAGCTCCCATGCATAGCGGCCCTATGGTCCTGTACCATCCTCACAATCTTTATGCTTGAACCCATCATTGCAGCCACTGTGTCAATCCGTCTTGTTGAAGGTCTTCTCTTTCACTGGCCTTCTACTTTACCATGATGTCCTTCTCCAGGGACTGTTCCCTCCTGACCACATGTCCAAAGTGAGACAAACTCTTGCCATCCTTGCTTCTAAGGGGCATTTGGCTGTACTTCTTACTGTACTTTGTTCATTCTTCTGGAAGTCCATGGTATATGCAATATTCTTCACCAACACCATAATTCAAGGCCTTAATTCTTCTTTGGTCTTCTTTATTCATTGTCCAGCTTTCTCAGGTATTTGAGGCTATTGAAAATACCATGGTTTTCAGTCAGGCGCACCTTAGTCCTCAAAGTGACATCTTTGCTTTTCAACACTTAAAAGAGGTCTTTTGCAGCCAATTTGCCCACTGCAACACGTTGTTTGATTTCCTGGTCACTGTTCCCATGGGCATTGATTGTGAATCCAAGTAAAATGAAATCCTTAACAACTTCAGTATTTTCTCTGTTTATCATCATGTTGATTATCGGTCTAGTTGTGAGGATTTTTGTTTTCTTTATGTTGAGGTTTAATTCATACCTATAGTCTTTGACCATCATCAGTAAGTGCTTCAAGTCCTCTTCACTTTCAGCACGGAAGGTTGTACATCTGCATATTGCAGGTTGTTAATGAGTCCTCCTCCAATCCTGATACTCTGTTCTTCTTCATATAGTCCAGCTTCTCAGATTATTTGCTGAGCATACAGACTGAATAACTATGGTGAAAGGACACAACCCTGATGCACACATTTCCTGACTTTAAACACACAGTATCCCCTTGTTCTGTTTGAATGACTGCCTCTTAGTCTACGTACAGGTAACTCATGAGCACAATTAAGTGTTCTGGAATTCTCATTCTTCACAATGTAATTTTATAGCATATTCTAAAATATATACACTTTTATACAGTATGTTATATCCTCCTATACTATTTAGTTAAAGCCTCCACTTTTGGAATTCAGTGGGCATTAAATATTCAGCTTAGTATTTTCAGTAATCAACTAATGACCAATTGTGTAGCAACTATAGACTGGGCTAGTGCTATTCTACCAAACGACTCCAAAAGAGCTGTTTACTTCTCACTCATGAAAAGTCTGCCAAGGATCTATGGCTTCTCTAGGAAAGCTGTTCTCCATGAAGGACTCAGCGATTCAGGATGCTTCAGTTTTTTGTCCTCATGATCACAAAGTAAGGTCTCCTTATGTGAAGGGAAGAATTGCTGTTTGGGCAGACTAGGAAAAAAAAAAAGTTGCCATCAAGTCGATCCTGACTCATAGTGACCCTATAGAAAAGAGTAGAACTGCCCCATAGGGTTTCCAAGGCTGTAATCTTTATGGAAGCAGACTGCCACATCTTTCTCCCATTGAGAAGTTGGCTGGTGGGTTCAAACTGTTGAACTTTCAGTTAGCAGCTGAGTGTTTAACTACTGTGGCCATCAAGGCTTTTAAAATGTTTTGACCCCAAAGTAATACATCTCACTTCTGTTCACAACCTACTTGCCAGGAGTAGTCACCAAACCAAACCAAAATCAAACCCATTGCCATCGAGTTGATTCTGACTCATAGTGACCTTATAGATGGAGTAGAACTGCTCGATAGTGTTTCCAAGGAGCTGCTGGTGGATTTGAACTGCCGACCTTTTGATTGCCAGGCAAGATCTTAACTACTGCACACCAGGGCTCTGAAATAATCATATAAATGCAAATACACAAATAATTTACAGAGTGTAATCCTTCCATATGCCTAGGAAGAGAGAAAAATAGGACAGGAATGAAAACCAAAAATCTCTACCATAGTAATCATGCCTCATATTATTTTGAATTAATCACTATTTTACCCAAATGTGCCAGCCAGTCATCTGAGAATCCAAAAATTTTATTGGGCAATCAGGAAGATGAAGAAATGATGAAGCTGGAATGATGAAGCTGGAAAAATAAATAAGAATAACTTAAAATCTATATATTTTTTCAGAGGTAAATAAAAGATGGCCTTTAATGAAAGAAATACTTAAAGCATTTTTGGATGACTACCAAAGAGGTGACATTAATAAAAATAAAAGCTTCTTGGCAAGCAACAGAATATTGAGCTGTAATGTAAATAGAGGAGAAAGGACTTACAGCATAGATCACATTTAATTTCATTTTTTGTTCATTAATTGTTTCATTAAGATAAATCTACAGTTTTAACAATTTTGGCACAATTATTATTATGTAGCACTAGCAAGAAAAAAAAAAAAAAACAGCTATCTCCTTTTCGCTATTGTCACCACTAAGTGTATGCAACACATCCACAAAAAAATCTTTTAAGCTAGCCAATTTCTAAAACATAAGAAAATACAAAGATAAAATATCATTTTAAAACCTAAAGATACAACCCAAAAGGTAAGAGACCAAATATATGAAGAAAAGTGATGATGGTTTATTTTAGGGCACCAAGAAAGAAGTGTTCATGAAGATATCATAACCTACTTAAAGATAAACAGAGGAATTTTAAAACATTTTTTGGTATATGTTATATTTAAAAGCTTGACAAATCAGTTTATAGCACAATAATGAAATCTAGCTTTTAAAATCTATGTACTGAACTCTTAAATTTGAATCAAGCTGAATCTGCAAAATTATTCCAGAAATGCACACCAAATTTTCCTTCCAATTACAGTAAAAACAAAAAAGTTTGTTATGTGTATCAGCTTTTTCTAGATGTGCGTCAGCTCCAGGAAGTCTTTTCATATTAATCATCCACCCTTAAAAATAAGAATAATTTTCTTATGGAATCAGAATAAATTAAAAATTTAAATTGGTTTTTGTTAAATGCTTGCCAGGTCATTATTACAATCATTTATTTTCAAATAATTCTTCGAAGAATCACAATGAATTATCTGTGTTGGATAAACATGACATAACTTACAAATAATACAAATAACTCACTGGACCTAAATTTAAATATGTCTTTAATTAGCTTGGTACTGATATTTTTCCGTAGGTAAGCAGCTAAACTGCTTCACCCTGACCCACCCCCAAGGGTTCAAGTAAGAAAATTTCTGAAGGTCTGTGAATTTTCTACTCACTCTTAGGCAATCCTACAGTTTCTTTAGGTTGCAAAGAACTCAAAGCAGAATTTAGATGCTTCTGTCCTCTGTAGTAATCACATATCCGAACTTAATTTATTAAGGCTTCTCTTTTCATGGAGCTAAAAACCTGAAGTGCGAAAGAGAAGCCAGCCTCCCTTCTTCTCTCACCTCCCTGCTTCCATCTCTCCTGCCACTAACTGCTCTTTCGCCCCCTCTAGGATCAAAGAGGAGCCCCAGCGGCACAGTGGTTAAAAGCTCAGCTGCTAACCAAAAGGACAGCAGTTCAAACCTACCAGCTGCTATTCAGAAACCCTATGGGGCAATTCTACTCTGTTCTATAGTGTCAGAATGGACTTAACAGCAATGGGTTTTAGGACAAAAGACAGAGAAGCTTGGAAAGTAAGAGGATAAATAGGGCCAGTCTTGCTGGACTTAATTTTTTTTTTTTTCTTTCAAGTTTGGAAGATGTTTACAGCTGTCTTCATTTAATAGGATGCTTTTGAGACTTCTTGGAGGGTTCCTGCTGAAATTACCTTGCACTTCCTTTGACCAAAATGGATGCTTCCACAGATCCTGGTCATCCAACATACCCAGCCTTCCTCTCTCTGCTGAGACTTTCTTGCCTCTTAGAGGCTGTATTGAGAAGAATTCGTGTTGATTCTTTCCTGGCTTTTTCTGCAGTGTGGGCCATGTCTGCATGGAGAACACTCATGCATCCTTTGACTCAACAAATTCTTGCCATTCTCAACACTAGTACACTGTCCTGACTCTTCCACCAAAGCTATTAAGACAACCCTTCTCTTCCATATGGATTTCCCAGGCAGATTCCTGTGCTCTGTGTCTCCTTCGAAGCCCTCCGTAGTGAGCTTGGAATTAGAATGTAACCACCACTCCATCCCTTTCCCAAATTCAAGCAAGGGACTCATAGCACCACGACTGCTCTCCCCAAAGAAATCTACTTACCATTCTCCTTCCTCACAAAATCCTTTGTCTGTCCCCTTTTTAAAAAATCTTTCATCTCCCTACAAATCCAAGAATTATAGAACAGAACCTCTCTTCATCCCTTTGTAAATTCTGCAGAATTGGGTTGAGGGGGGTTGTCACCAACACTTTAGTATCCCGATATCTGTCAAATTCTAATCTTAACTGAAATGAAGCTAGTCCATATTGTGAGTTACAGTAGTAGTTTGGCTACTTTATTGGTAGACAAACAATAAAATTATATATATGTATATATATAAAATGTTATGATTGTAAAGTGCCATTGAGTTGGTTCCAATTCATAGCAATCCTATGTACCACAGAACTAAACACTGACCAGTCCTGTGCCATCCTTACAATCGCTGTTATGCTTGAGCCCATTATTGCAACCATTGTGTCAATCCATCTTGTTGAGAGTCTTCCTCTTTTCTACTGACCCTGTATTTACCAAGCATGATGTCCTTCTCCAGGGATTGATCCCTCCTGAAAACATGTCCAAAGTATGTAAGGCGCAGTCTTGCCATCTTTGCTTCTAAGAAGCTTTCTGGTTGTAATCCTTCCAAGGCAGATTTGTTCATTCTTTTGGCAGTCCATGGTATATGCAATATTCTTTGCCAATGCCATAATTCAAAGGCATCAGTTCTTACTCTGTCATCCTTATTCATTGTCTAGCTTTCACATTCATACGATACAACTGAAAATACCATGGCTTGGGTCAGGCTCACCTTAGTCTTCAAGGTGACATCTTTGCTTTTCAACACTTTGAAGAGGTACTTTGCAGCAGATTTGCCCAATGCAATGCGTCTTTTGATTTCTTGACTGCTGCTTCCATGGGTGTTGACTGTGGATACAAATAAAATGAAATCCTTGACAACTTCAATCTTTTCTCCATTTATCATGATGTGGCTAATTGGTCCAGTTCTGAGGATGTTTGTTTTCTTTATGTTGAGGTATAATCCATCCTGAAGGCTGTGGTCTTTGATCTTCATTACTAAGTGCTTCAAGTCCTCTTCACTTTCAGCAAGCAAGGTTGTATCATCTGCATAAGGCAGGATGTTAATGAGTCTTCCTCCAATCCTGATTCCCTGTTCTTCTTCATACAGTCCAGCTTCTTGGATTATTTGTTCAGCATACAGATTGATTTTAAACTACTCAGTATCCCCTTGTTCTGTCCGAACAACTTCCTCTTGATCTATGTACAGGTTCCTCAGGAGCACAAATAAGTGTTCTGGAGTTCCCATTCTTCACAATATTATCCATAATTTGTTATGATCCACACAGTCAAATGCCTTTGCATAGTCAAGAAAACACAGGTAAACATCCTTCTGGTATTCTCTGCTTTCAGCCAGGATCCATCTGACATTAGCAATGACATCCCTGGTTCCACATCCTCTTCTGAATCCTGCCTGAATTTCTGGTAGTTCCTTGTGTATATATTGATGCAGCCACTTTTGAATGACCTTCAGCAAAATTTTGCTTGCATGTGATATTAATGGTATCATATTGTTCGATAATTTCAGCATTCAGTTGGATCACTTTCTTTAGGAATAAGAATAAATATGGATCTCTTCCAGTTGGTTGGCCAGGTAGCTGTCTTCCAAATTTCTTGGCATAGAAGAGTGAGAGCTTTTAGTGCTGCATCTGTTTGTTGAAACATCTCAACTGATATTCTGTCAATTCCTGGAGCCTTGTTTTTTGCCAATGCCTTAGTGCAGCTTGGATTTCTTCCTTCAGTACCATAAGTTCCTGATTATATGCTACCTCTTGAAATGGTTTAACATCAATTAATTGTTTTTGGTATAATGACTCTGTGTATTCCTCCCATTTTCTTTATACATATGTAAAACCATTTTTTGTTGTTGCGTTTATTCCAACTCATGTTAACTTCATGTGTCTCAGGGTAGAACTTCTCCATAGAGTTTTCAAGGCTGTGACCTTTTGGATCACCAGACCTTTCCTCCAAGATGCTTCTGGGTGGGTTCAAACTGCCAACTTTTCAGTTAGTAGTCAAGTGGTTAACTGTTTGTGCCAACCAGGGACAAACATGTGCACACACACACACACACACACACACACACACATATATATATACACACATTCCTGAGCTTTTGGGATACTTTATCATTTTAACATGGGATAAGTCTCTATTGTATTAGCACTCCTGCACATTTATATAACAATGAATCAATTTTTCAGATCTTTCTATAACAATATTAAATGATTTTCATTAGTGGGGAAAGAGTATTAACCTTACCGACATCTAAGCCTTGGGCTGCCACTTAGGCTATTTATTTTCAATTATGTATCAAGTGACAGCAACAATGGTGTGTGGTGAATTAATTAGATTTGATTCTCCATTAAGTGTGACTTCAAACCCCTAATATAGATATAATCAGTCATGATAGAGGTGGAATCCAGGAGAACTCCTGAGAATAACTCCTTAGTTTAAAAAGCTGTGCACTCAGCTTGTACTCTTCCTTCTTTCTATACAGCAAGTAGTGGCCATTATTATTAGGAATTAAAAATATATTAAGATCAAGGACTACAGGAAAATAAATTGTGGTGTCACCAACTGCATTTATTATAGCCTGAGGTTATTTATTTATTTGATTAGTTGTTTATCTCCTGTCTACATCATCAAAATGTATGTGAGAAGAGGGCAGAAATTTGTCTTTCTTATTCATCATGTTTGTCCAAGTAACCAGAAGAATCATACCTCACCTAGAGTAGGCACTGAATAAATATTTGATGGATTGAGGGGTGTATGAATAGATTAGTAAAAAAAAAAAAAAAAAAAAACTGAATAGATATTGGAATTAATTCTGAAATGTAGATTTAACTTTTTAAGTTTCCTAGTTAACGTCCAACTCTAAATCATCTAGACACTGATTATTTTTAAAGTTACTATAATTCTAGGATTTTTTTAATGCATTCCAGAGCTATATATATATATATATATATATGCTTCAGTATGAATAAAAGAGAAAAGAGTTATCAAATGTGATTAAAACAAACATTCCTTTCACTTTAGCTGAAAAATAAAATCTAGAGAACATGGATGTCAGCCATGGAAACCTAGGTATTGGCCAATGGAAGATAATACTAAATGCCTCTTCAGGACTGTGCAGGTAAATTCAGCTAGGCTCACCTTATTTCTTCGTGTTGGCCTCTGACCAAGTGCTGTGATTTCTCTACATATAGGTTCAGATTCACTCCAAATCCCAGAATAATACAAATGTCGTTTAGTCCTTCCTTTGAGATTGAATTCCTGCCTGCAAACTCCTGCCATACTGGCCATCTGGAGTGACAACCACCTGCCTCTCTAACGCCTAAGTGTCATTCCTGCCTGCTGCTAAGCAGATCCCATTCCCAGTAGACACCCTACCGCCTCCTTTATCATCCTTTCTAAATCACAACAGGCCAGGACATTCAGCTTTGCTCACCTACATTTTTCTCTTCTGCTCACCATTCCAGTCTGTGGTTTTCCATAGATAGATAGATAGATAGATAGTTAGATAGACACAGATATAAGCAGATATATAGATAGCTAGGTAGGTAGGTAGGTAGATAGTTGCCATCGAGTCAACTCCAACTCACAGCAACCTTATACACAACAGATTGAAATGTTGCACAGTTTTGAGTCATCCACACACTTGCCAGCATGTCTGAGTCCATCGTTGCAGCTACTGTGCCAATCCATTTCACTGAGTGTCTCCCTCACATTAACTGTCCCTCTACTTCACCAAACAACGTCCTTCTCCAGTGATTGATCCCTCCTGATGATGTGTCCAGAGCAAGTGACTTGAACAACGATCTGTTGTGACCCATAAGGTTTTAACTGACTAATTTTTGGAAGGAGATCACCAGGCCTTTTTTCCTATCCTGTTTTAGTCTGGAAGTTCTGCTGAAACCTGCCCACCATGATGACCCTGCTGGTATTTGAAATACCAATACTGGTGCCATCCATGAAACATGAAAGCCATCAAAAGCTGACAGACAAGTGGTGGTGGTTCACCGTACAGGACACATTTCATCCCAGTTATACAAACTCTGCCCTATGTTTTTAGGAAAAACCTTCATGTTTTGTGTGTTCAGGTATCCAGATAGCGACATCCTGCCCTAATGATTCTCTTTCACTGAGCTACGAAGTTGCCTAAACTGATCACTAAAGTTTACAATCCTCAAGTGTCAAAGACAACAGCTTAAATCCGATTGTGTTCTGCTAACAGAAAGAAAAGAGCAGCAAGGCTTCGTGGAGTGGCATGAGAAATCAGAGATAGCATAAAACCTGGAAATAACCACAGGCTTCATGAGAAGATCTGCCTTTTCCAATGTTTTCCTACAGCTGTCCTGCCTGCAGTCCAGTAATTCTCAGTCCTATTTCTTAATGCTTTTCCCCCCAGTTATCTTTACTTGGTGGTGAGCATTGTAGAAGGAGAATGCCATATTTTCCCCAAATACAATTAGCATGAGTTACTCAGAGCCATGTAGAAATTTCAGAAAGATAAAAATTGCTCTAACGTATGGGTCTTTGAGGTTTGTTAGAAATAGTCCTTCTAGCAGATCTGAAATGCAATTGGATACAGGGAGACACCATGTTCCCCGGATAACTAGGCTGGAGTGAGTAATTACTTCGTAAGCAGAGATTATTAGGAATTTAGCTTCCTCCTTTGGAAGAAGTACAGCCAGAAAGTTCCTTAGAAGACAGAATGGCCAGGCTTTGTCTAATGTACTTTGGATATGTTATCAGGAGAGGAGGGATCAGTCCCTGGAGGAGGACATGATGCTCAGTAAAGTAGGGTGTCAGCAAAAAAGAGGAAGACTCTCAACGAGATAGATTGATACAGTGGTTATAACAATGGGCTCAAACATAACAACAATTGTGAAGATGGCACAGGACTGGGCAGTGTTTCATTCTGTTGTATATGGGGTTGCTATGAATCAGAACAGACTGAACTGCACCTAAGAACAACACCAAGCTTCCTCCATCCATCTCCATCCATATAAACCAGCCCAGGGATTAGGTTCATTTGAGCTGTAAAGAGGCACCGTAGAAAGGAATAGAAAGTATAAGAAAAAAAAGAGAATCAAAATAGAGATTGGCTGGCCCTAAGCAATAGGTGTAATCTGTATACTTTGATATTGTTCTGCCATGTGTATTCTGCCACCAAATTGAAACAAGGACATGTATTCCTTAAAGTGAAAGCAGAGGTCACAAATGCTTATTGTCTTAGTTTCATAGGGCTACCATAACAAAAATACCACAAGTGAGTGGCTTTAGAAAACAGCAATTGATTGACAGTTTTAGAGGCTAGGGGTCTGAATTCATAGTGTCAGTAAAGCTATGCTCTGTGAGATCCTTCCTTGTCTCTTTCAGCTTCAGTCAAAACTGGGCATTTCATGGCATTTCTTGACTTATAAACAGGTCCTCATACTGTGTGTGTATCCCTGGGCCTATACTTCCTTTATAAGAACCACAACTTCATCTGCCCTGAGACCAGAAGAACTAGATGCTGCCGGACTACCACTACTGACCGTTCTGATCAGGGACACAATATATTAGACCCTAATAGAATGGGAGAAAAATGTGAAACAGAAGTCGAATTCTTAAAAAGTCCAGACTCATCAGACCAAATGAGACTAGAGTTCTCCCAGAGACTTTCTTACTGAGATACTTTTTAAACCTTAATCAAAACTATTCTATGAGGTCATCTTTTAGCTAAATAACAGATTGGCTCACAAAATAGACTATATCACCTGTGAGTACTGTGCTTCTTTAAAAAATCATTTGTATGAGACCAAATAGTCAACATTTACTCAAAAGCAAAGATGAGAAGGCAAAGGGGCAAGGAGAATAGGTTACTGGAAACGGAACAACTAGAATGGAAATAATGAGGAAGTTGGCACACTGTGAAAAATGTAACTACTGTCGCTGAGCAAACTGTATAAAAAAAATTTTTTTAAACTGCATAGAGACTGTTAAATGGGAAACTAATTTGCAGTGTAAACTTTCGCTGAAAACACAATAAAATATTTAATTAAAAAAAAAAAAGACACCACTTAGAAAGGATTTGGCCTAGGATACACCCTATTCACATTTGACCTCATTAACATAACGAAGGGAAACTATTTCCCAACAGATTTACAAGTACAGGAGTTATGGCTTCAACATATCTTTTTAGTGGACATAATTTAATCTATAACACTGGTAGTCTGCTGGCATTTAAAAATTTAGTAATTTAACATGAAGTTCAGATTTCCAGCTTTTCTTGAAAAATCAAAAACTCTCTAGCTTTTTAGTATGCTTTTCCACAAGGAGTTAAACTAGAGCTGACTGCAGCTGCCCACTTAAGACAAGACACAACATTTTTAGTTTGCCATAGTTCCCACCACTCCCTTTTGTCTCCCTAAAACTGAGGATGAAAGTCAAGGTGTTATGCCTGTGCTGTTTTTCTACACCAGGCCTATCTCAGCATTTGCAATACCAGCCTGGTTCCCTGATGGAACTGAAGCTTGTGACCTGTGGTTTAATGTATTCTTAGACTCCTCCCAAATTAAGTTATGTCAATATTGGTTGTCAGACATTTTTGTGGCAGAATATAGACTTCTAGAGGGAGAAGAATCATGATTGGCAGACTCTGATTACCACATTAGCTACTGCACTGTGGACTTTAAGTCAGCAATCACTCACACAGCCCCTGGTATTGAGCACTTCCTAGGTTCCAGGAAGTGTATGACTCCATTCTGTGTCACCAAAATTCCCTCCATAAAGACTCTGATAAACCCTTCTGGAAAGGGCAATGAGTAACTGAGCAACGGTAAAAAAATTGAGCTTTCCTTCCTTGTACAGCTTCCTTTCCAAGCTGAGCTATTCCCCTACAGCCACCCTCCAAAAAAAAAAAAAAAATCCTTTCCTCAAGACAGTCGCAAGGCTAGAAAGGCCTTTAAAACACTTTGGAAATACACCCTCCAGCATCTAGTTACGTTTCTCATAACTTAATTTAAGATTGGATATTTTCTTTGGTGTTTTAGAAGGCTAAGTCCATGGTCTTCGGGCAGCCTCTCTTTGAGTCCATTTAGGCTTTTGCAGACTTTGAAAGATCAGACAGGATTGATCTGTTTGCAGTGCAATACCTCAAGCTGACCAAGGATAAAATTTCATAGATGAAAAACCAATCAAATCAATTTTCATCTGTTCCTTTCCTAAATGTTGCAAACAGCAGGCTTTTCATACTCTTTCAGCTCCCTCAACTGCTTTTAAGATTTATTAATGCCAAGGCAGAAAAGTAAAAACAACTTCATAATCATAACTAAAAATGAAGCTCATTCCCTCTTCTACATGAGACAAGGAAGAGAGAGATGCAGACATGCACACACACACACAAACCCAGAAAGAGAGAGACAAGAGAGAAAAATTAAGATGCAATGTATTGGGATAACTTAATGGGATATAGTTAGTCTTTCAAGGACAAACCAAGCTATCATCAAAGGAATGACACATTTCCTTTCTCTTTGTGTGTGAACATCAGTAGATAATTACTGTAGTATAAACATTATATAAGTTTTGAAGCTTTCAAAACACAGGCAATAGTTCCAACCACAAGAAGTTGCTTGTACAAGCAAATTGTTTCTAAAGATGATAACAGTTGTCTAATACACTGTTTTAAAGATTTGTATAGCCTGTTCTTCAACTGATGGAAAGAATATTAGTTTCATAACCTGATAGCAGTGGGTCAAAAATATGAGAGTTTTTAAAACCACTAAAATGGAATCCGACTTCATCAATATTCCTTTAACCTTTGCTGGGAAATCTATATGATTCATCACAACATGAAGAGTTTCCATTACAGTCAGCCTTTACCACGTGACTTCAGGCTCCAGGAACATATCTGACTCTTCTCTCTTATTAATTCTGAATAAAATTTGCTGAGAGATTATAAAGGTCACTGCTTATCATTATTTGATCACTATTTGCTATAGTAATCAAAAATTTCATATTGGTCCACAGATTTTTGACTCAAATGTAAGCTACCCACAATAACACTCCATTGGTCAAGCAATCATTGTGCTAACATTAATTACTCCATGTGTCAAATTTCAAATACAAAATAGAAATTCAGCCCAGATTTTATTAGAAAAAAAAAATACGCAATATTGAACTCTAGTTAATGGTTTATAGATGGAAATGCTTTGGGGTGAAGTCTGAAATTTATTTGGAAATGCATCAAAAAGCAAGATGGCTTGATGGATGGAGGGATGATGGTTATACATGTGATAAAGCAAATCCAGCAAAATGTCAATTGTAGAATCTAGGTAGTGAGTATAAGGAAAAAAAAAAAAAGTTTTTTGTTTTTTAGGTAGTGAGTATATGGATGTGTATTGTATAATTATTTCAACTTTTATGACTGTTTAAAAATGTGAATAGTACAGTGTGGAGGAAAAAATTCAGCTAAGGTATGATATTAAAAATATGTAAGAACCAGAGTAGTCTGAGTACCAACCCATCAGAACAAGTGCTGGCTGTAAATAACTAGCAAGGACAGGCCCGTAATCTGTCCCCTAAAATTTTCTCTGAAACCTAGAAATTCTGGGACACAAGATAATTATAAGGCACACAATCCTGATCTCTGAGAGCCACTACTTTTATGGAATATAAAGGTTTACAGAGTAGCATGGTCAAAAATGTAATCGATGCAACATGAAAAAAATAAAAATCTTGTTTTTCTTAATTAGTAAAGAATGTCTATTTTCAGCATTGTGTTCTTTTAAAGAACTATCTATACAAGACCAAGCTGACAACAGCAACTCAAAAGGTTAGATGGGAAGCTTAGGGAGCAGTGAGTTTATGTAAATGAGGGAGGAAAAATTCAGAAAAGGAGGGTGAGAATGGTTGAAAAACTTGAAGAATATAATCAATGTCACTAAATTGTACATATAGACAGTGTTGTGTTGGTGTATTTTCTAACGTGTATATTTTCAATAACAACCAAAATAAAAAAAGAAATTATTAAAAAGAAAAAATGACCAAAAAAAAAATCTTGTTTTTAATTAATTTGCTTTTCCTCCTGAGCCTCTATTGATGGTAGCAGAAAAGAAACAACTAACTTTTTGTCAGGTTTTAAACTTTATTGTGATCTGATAATTAAAATGATACCTTTAGAAGGTTAATACTTTTTCTTAGAAAAAAAAATATATATTTTTTTATTTCTTAGACTTCTCAATCTTCCATTCATCTCCCACACTCCTCTCAAAAATAACAGCTGAATGTAAGAGCCAAAGGGAGGGAGGCATGTGTTTTCCACAGCCTCATGGCAGACAGAATAAGTCAGTTCCGTCCCTGGACACTTTCCCTTGGTCCTCTGGTTTCCAAGGTGATGCATTTCCTTATTGCTCCCTTACTGTCTGGAATTTACATATGAATTCCTCAGTTATAGTAGCTCATAATATCTGTCGTGCTTGGTCAGGGCCCAGAACATGCCCCGTTGCACTGACCCCACTTGGCTTGCAGCTAGCCACTGAATCCTACCGTGACCACTTGGTCTCTTCTATGCCACACAGGATACAACTCATCTGTCAGTTTGTCTTACTCTGGTGGCTTGCATGTTGCTGTGATGCTAGAAGCTATGACACTGGTATAGGTTTCCCATGAAGGACAGGTTTCAGCAGAACTTGCAGACTAAGACAGTCGAGGAAGAAGGACCTGGTGATCAACTTCTAAAAAAAATTGGCCAGTGAAAACCTTGTCTGGTACAGTGCTGGAAGATGAGCCCCTCAGGTTGGAAGGCACTCAAAATATAACTGGGGAAGAGCTGATTCTCCAAAGTAGAGCCAATCTTAAGGATGTGGATGGAATAAAGCTTTCAGGATCTTCATATGATGATATGGCACAACTCAAAATGAGAAGAAACAGCTGCAAACATACATTAATAATCGCGACATGGAATGAATGAAATATGAATCTAAGAAAATTGGAAGTTGTAAAAAATGAAGTGGACCATATAATGATCAATGTCCTAGGCATTAGAGAGCTGAAATGGACTGGTATTGACCATTTTCAATTGGACAATCATAGGTCTACTATGCCAAGAATGACAAATTCAGGAGGAATGGTGTCACATTCATCGTCAAAAAGAACATTTCAAGATCTATCCTGAAGTACAACACTGTCAGTGATAATATCATACACCTACAATGAAGATCAGTTAGTATGACTATTATTCAAATTTATCCACCAACCACTAATGCCAAAGATGAAGAAATTGAAGATATTTTACCAACTTCTGCAGTATTGATTGAACATGCAATGAAGACGCATTAATAATTACTGACGATAGGAATGAGAAAGTAGGAAATAAAGAAAAAAGATCAGTAGTTGGAAAACATGGCCTTGGTTGATAGAAACAAGGAGATCTCATGACAGAATTTTGTAAGACCAACAACTTATTCAATGCAAATGCCTTTTTTCAACAACATAAATAGTGACTATACACGTGGGCTTCACTGGATGGAATACACAGGATTCAAACTGACTACGTCTGTAGAAAAGATGGAGAATCTCAATATTATCAGTCAGAACAAGGCCAGGGGCTGACTGCAGAACAGACCACCAATTGCTCATATGCAAGTTCAAGTTGAAGCCAGAGAAAACTAAAACAAGTCCATGAGAGCCAAAGTACTACCTTGAGTAAATATATCCCACCTGAATTTAGAGACCATCTTAAGAATAGATTTGACACATTGAACACTAATGACTGAAAACCAGGTAAGTTGATAGATGACATCAAGGACATCATACACAAAGAAAGCAAAAGGTCATTAAAAAGACATGAAAGAAAATACCAACATTGATGTAAGAAGAGACTCTGAAACTTGCTCTTAAATGTAGAGTAGCTAAAGTGAAAGGAAGAAATAACCACATAAAAAAGATGAATAGAAGATTCCAAAGGGCAGCTCGAGAAGACAAAGTAAAGTATTATAATGAATGTGCAAAGCCCTGAAGTTAGAAAACCAAAAGAGAAGAACACGCTCAGCATTTCTCCAGCCGAAAGAACTGAAGAAAAAATTCAAGTCTTGAGTTACAATATTGAAGGATTCTATGGGTAAAATATTGAACAACACAGAAAGCATCAAAAGTGGATGGGAAGAATACACAGAGTCACTATACCAAAACAAATTGGTCAACATTCAAGCATTTCAGGAGGTAGCATATGATCAAGAACCAATGGTAATGAAGGAAGAAGTCCAAGCTGCACTGAAGGCATCAGTGAAAAACAAGGCTCCAGAAACTGACAGAATACCAATTAAGATGTTTCAACAAATGGATGGAACCCTGGGAGGGCTCATTCGTCTATGCCAAGAAATTTGGAAGATAGCTACCTTGCCAACAGACTGAAAGAGATCAATATTTGTGCCCATTCCAAAGAAAGGTGATCCTACAGAATGCGAAAATTATCAAACAATATCATTAGTATTGCTGAAAGCAAAGAGGGCTTAAAGCACTTACTGATAAAGATCAAAGACTGAAACCTTCTGTATGAATTATACCTCAACATAACGGAAACAAAAATCTGCACAGCTGGACCAAAAAGCAACACCATAATTAACAGAGAAAATATTGAAATTGTCAAGGATTTCATTTTACTTGGATCCTTAATCGACATCCATGGAAACAGAAGTCAAGAAATCAAAGAACATATTGAAATGTGCAAATCTGCTGCAAAAGACCTCTTTCAAGTGTTTAAAACTAAAGATGTCATTTTGAGGACTAAGATGTGCCTGACCCAAGCCGTGTTGTTTTCAATCGCCTTATATGCATGTGAAAGCTGGACAAAGAATAAGGAAGATCGATGAAGAATTGATGTCTTTGAATAATAGTGTTGATGAAGAATATTGAATATACCATGCATTGCCAGAAGAATGAACAAATCTGTCTTGAAAGAAGTGCAGCCAGAGGCTATTTAGAAGTAAGGATGATGAAACTTCATCTCATGTATTTTGGACATGCTATCAGGAGGGACCAGTCCCTGGAGAAGGACATTATGCATGGTAAAGCAAAGGGTCATCGAAAGGGAGGAAGTCCCTCAATGACATGGCTTGACACAATGGCTACAACAGTGGGCTCAAATGTAGCGATGATTGTGAGGATTGTGCAGGACCAGGCAGTGTTTAGTTTTGTTGTTCACAGGGTTGCTACGAGTCAGAACTAACTCAATGGCACCTAACAACAGCAAAAACATGCTACATAGGAACCAACAGCTGTCCAGGAAAACTCAACTTCAAGACCTTGGTGCTTAGGCAAACAGCACCACTGAGTTGACTTTACCAAGAGGTGATGTGCTGACACCCAGGTAAAAAAAATAAACCAAACCAAACCTGTTGCTGTTGAGTCAATTCCGACTCATAGCAACCCTATAGGACAGAGTAGAACTGCCCCATAGGAGTAGCTCACAGATTTGAACTGCTGACCTTTTGGTTAGCACCCAAACCCTTAACCATTGCACCCAACTAGGTTCAGAATATTCTGTTTAGAGGCTTCTTTCCAGAGGCCCTCCCTTTGACTCAGTGACCTAACATCTTTCCAGTACATCTTACTCTCTATAGTCTTCAGCCACTTAGGATTTGGGAGGATGAGGGAGACAGATATTGGACCCATATGCTTTATTACCTGTGTCTTAGTCACTTGTTGTTCTTAGGTGCTGTCGATTTGGTTCTGACTCATAGTGACCCTATGTACAACAACAACAAAAAAAAAAACACTGCCAGGTCCTGCACCATCCTCACAATTGTTATTGTGCTTGAGCCCATTGTTGCAGCTACTGTGTCAATCCATCTAGTTGAGGGTCTTCCTCTGTTTCACTGATCCTCTACTTTACCAAGCATGATGTTCTTCTCCAGAAACTGGTCTCTCCTGATAGCATGTCCAAAGTATGTGAGACACAGTCTCGTCATCCTTGCTTCGAAGGAGCATCCTGGTTGTACTTCTCCTAAGACAGATTTGTTCGTTCTTTTGGGAGTCCATGGTATATTCAATATTCTTCTCCAACATCATAATTCCAAGGCATCTGTTCCGTTCAATCTTAGTCACTTTGTACTGCAGTAACAAAAAGAATACAAACATGTGGCTTTAAAAAACAGAAATTTATCAGTGTCCTTGCTGTGTAGGGAAACTCTGAGGGTGTAGTGGTTAAGAGCTAAGGCTGCTAACCAAAAGGTTGGTAGCTCTACTTTGTCCTGTAGGATCACTATGAGTCAGAATTGACTGGACAGCAATGGGTTTGATTTTTTTTGGTTTTCGCTGTGTAGATTCCTTCCTTGGAGGTTGCCCCAGGCATGCCTTGATTCTTTGGCATTCCTTGGCCTTGTAGGTGATCTTATATGGTGTCTGTCTTTTCTTGTGTGTGTGTCTGTTCTTTTTATAATTCAGAAATGATTAGGCTTAGGATCCACCCTACTCTAATTGATATGACCACATTAACATAACAAAACACCCATTTCCAAACTGGATCATATCTATATGTACATTATTGTTGTTTTTGGGTGCCATTGAGTTGTTTTTGACTCACAGTGATTCCATTTGACAGAGTAGAACTGCCCCATGAAGTTTTCTTACCTATAATCTTTATGGAAGCAAATCATCAGTTCTTTCTCCCTCATAGCCACTTGGGAGGTTTGAGCCATCAACTTTCAGTTAGCAGCTGAGCACTTAACTGTTGTATCACTAGGGCTAGGGGTCAGAATTTGGAGGGACATAAATCAATCCATACAACCTGCTCAGTCTTTTTTCTTTCAATAATCTCAGCATTGGGTGAGAGGAAGCCTGAGTGTATTGGTTTTCTATTGCTCCTAAAACAAACTACCACACACTTAAGGGCTAAAAAGAATATCCATTTATTGTTTCAAAGTTCTCTCTGCATGGGAGGGTTCAGCTGGCCCTCTTCTTAGTCTCAGAAGGCAGAAATCAAGACGTCACTGGGGTTGTTTTCATTTTTAGAAGCTCTGGAGAAAGACCCGCTTCAAAACTCTTTCAAGCTGTTGGCTAAATTCTGTTGCTTGCAGTTGCAGGACTGAGATCCCCATTTTCTTGCTGGCTGTCAGCCAGGGAAGGGTCTTCACTCCTATCAGCAGCCGGCATTCCTTCTCACGTTCTCCATGTGGCTCCCTCCAGCAACAAAAGGTTGAGTCCTTCTCATGCTTTGAATCTCTTCCCTTTCAGCAGCATCTCTTCAACTTCTGCTTCTAGCCAGAAAAGGTTCTCTGCTCTTAAAGGTTCATGTGATTAAAGTGAGACTACGTGAATAATACAGGATAAACTCCCTATGCTAATGTCTGTAACATATCCACAGTTCTAGGGATTTGAGTGTGAACATTTTGCGGGGAGATTAATACCCGCCAACCACAGGGAGTACTAATGATCTTCCTACTCTTGCATGGAACTTTCGGGTAAAACACTTTGATCTAATCAGCTAAACTTACTATGGATATATTGCATTTAAACCAAAAAAAGGAAACATCTCTTCAAAGAAATCTTGGTTTATGCAATGGTGATGTTCACATAACCTGTGACTATACTAGAAACCACTGAATTGTGCACTTTCAAAGGATAAGTTCTATGGTATGTGAATTATATCTCAATAAATCTGTTAAAAAAAAAAAACTTCACTTGCAACACTCCCCTGGGAAATAAAACCTATTTATATGGAAAGCTGCAAAAGAACAAATGTTTAAAGATCTTTTTTTTTCAAATATGCCTTTAGTATCTGCCAGGCACTCCCTGGAAACCCTATGGGGCAGTTCTACTCTGTCCTATAGGGTCGCTATGAGTCGGTAAGGTCGCTATGAGTCGGTATCGACTTGACAGCAGTGAGTTTGGTTTTGGTTTGGTATTTGCAAAAATACGTATATTAGATAGTGAGGTAATAATTGCTAACACTTATAGGGCAGTCATTATCTTCCAGGTCTTGTCCTAAATGTTGTATATATATTAACATATTGAACCCTATCAATAATCCTATGAAATGTATAACATGAACATGTTTATTTTACAGAAGAAACTTAAACACAGAGCATTTAAGTTACCCTTGCCAATGAATGCTAGCAGCTGAGATTCAAACCCAGGCATTGAGGCTCCCAAGTCCATAATCTTACCAGTTGCCATTGAGTTGACGCTGGCTCATGGAGACCCCATGTGTGTCAGAGTAGAACTGTGCTCCATAGGGTTTTCAATAGCTGATGTTTTTGAAAATAGATTCACAGGCCTTTCTTTCAAGACATCTCTGGGTGGACTTGAGCAGCCAGTCTGTTGGTTAGCAGCTGAGCATGTGAACCATTTGCACTACCCAGAGACCCCTTAACCTGTTAGAAGGCAGGGAGCACTCTTACAAGAGCACTGGGTAACAGTGCAAGATTTAGGCAGATGAGGATTTATCTAGACCCACTTCTTATTGATAGTAATATCAGGGTTAGTTATTGTCATGGATTGAATTCTGTCCCCCCAAAATACCTGTCAGCTTGGATGGGCCATGATTCCCAGTATTGTGTGATTGTCCACCATTTTGTCATCTGATGTAATTTTCCTATGTTTTGTAAATTGTATCTCTATAATGTTAATGAGGTGGGATTAGAGGCAGTTATATTAATGAGGCAGGACTCAATCTACAAGATTAGGTTGTTTCTTAAGCCAATCTCTTTTGAGATATAAAAGAGAGAAGCAAGCAGAGGGACATGGGGACCTCATACCACCAAGAAAGTAGCACCAGGAGCAGAGTGTGTCCTTTGGCCCTGGGGTCCCTGCACTGAAAAGCACCTAGATCTGGGGAAGATTGATGACAAGGACCTTCCCCCAGAGCTGACAGAGAGAGAAAGCCTTTCCGTGGAGCTGGCACCCTGAATTTGGACTACTAGCCTCCTAAACTGTGACAGAATAAATTTCTCTTTGTTAAAGCCATCCACTTGTAGCATTTCTGTTACAGAAGCACTAGATAACCAAGATAGTTATTTAATCTGAAACCCAGTTCTCTTATCTGCAAAAGGGGAAAATTATAGCTACTACAGATGGCTGTTGTGAGAATTAAATGAGATCACATACATACAGAGCCTGGAACCCTGCCTGGCCCGTAATAAGATCTCAATAAATGTAGCTGTTATTCTGTGAAAAAAATGCAACACTAAAATAATGCAAGTACTTTTTAGAGTACAAATAAGAAAGAAAAATAAAAAAGAAATAGGAAGGCAACTAATCTGCTTCTGACTGGACTTTTGGGATGCACGACTTTGGCAACCCAAGTGCACCTTGATGTCTAGGGGATTCTGTTGCCCAGTGTAACCTTAGACACACTTCTCCCACCAACTCTACCCATGATTCCTCTTCCCGCTTTTGCCTTAGTCAGTTCCACAAGTATGCATGTATAAAGCACCCAGTGGCATAGGAAGTAGAGAAATTTGAAAATAGAGAAGCACAAGGTCCAGTACTTTCCCTAAAGGGCCTTATAAGAACCTCAAGCCCAGATTTAGGAAGAAAGATAGCCTGTGCCAAAGATCAAGAAGCAGATATAAAGGAATGGGCAAAGGACCGAGTTCAGAAGAGTGGATTTTAGTTCCAGCTTTGACAAATTAGCTGTGGGGCTTTACTTGAGTCCCTTGATCTCTAGGATATTCAACTTTCCTCCATTGTGGAATAAAAGGCTGGGAGAGTTGCTGATAAAGGGTCTTCCAGTGCCAACTTTCTCTATATTTAATCTCCAAAGTGTTTGTGAAAAAAGGTGCAATCACCAAGCTGTAACTGCCTTTTCCTTAACACAGGAAGGGGAAAAAAATGAAGAAAAGAGTGAAAACCTAAAAGGCAAAGTGCTGCGGAAGAAATTCAGTAATGACTGTCTTTCCTGTGTGTAGGGGTTTATGACTTATAAGGTGTACTTACATACATTATTAAGGCAGGTACAGCAGGTTATACCTATTATACAGATAAGGACATGGAGCCTCACAGACTTAAACTGCCTAGCTCCCACGTTCTGAATAGTCACAGAATATTCAGAGTACAGTTATAAGTCACATCAACAATAATACAGGCTGTTTTTCCCCATGGTCCCTTACCCTCTTTAGATACTTGTAGCCATCTTTTCATTTCTGACTGCATGCTGGAGAGAATTGGTAGGAACTATGTCTATTTTTAACACCTTAGTACATTGGAACCTGTACATATACCAAGAGACAGTTACTAAAATAGAACAATGGGACACTGCATTGTTTAAAATCAGGAAAGGTGTGCGTCAGGGTTGTATCCTTTTGCCATACTTATTCAGTCTGTATGCTGAGCAACTAATCTAAGAATCTGTACTATATGAAGAAGAACACGTCATCAAGATTGGAGGAAAACTCATTAACAACCTGCTATACACAGATGACAAAACCTTGCCTGTTAAAAGTAAAGAGGACGTGAAAATGGGCTCAAACATAGCAACGATTGTGAGGATGGCTTAGGACCGGGCAGTGTTTAGTTCTGTTGTATATGAGGTTGCTATAAGTCAGAACCCACTTGACAGCACCTAACCACAACAACAGTACAAGATCAATTCAATTAAGTAACGTGGGCCTATGGCGGGCACTGATTTCTCAGATTCTCACTTTAGTTGTGGCCCCAAGATATTTAGGGACCCAGAAGAGCTCTGTCTATGATGAGCATAAAAACCAAAAAGTGAAGGGAAAGAAAAGGAGTCATTACAATGAAGGCAGAAAGATGTCACATATCAAATTGTTTGCTTCTGGAATTTCCTGTCACTTTAGCAGCGAAGCATCCCATTCACAAGAGGCTGAATTCTAGTTTGTGTGATAAACCATAGTCCTGGTTTCTGTAATTTATCTCTTAACCTCTTTTATAATGCTAGAAGAGTCAGGCAATGTATAGAAAAACGTGACTCAATTTAGACAGTACGGCAGAACATGCCATTTGATCTCATTTATTGTAATTGAGATTTAAAAGGATACTCACGAAGCATTTAGAATCTATGAGTTAGTTGAGCAGAACAAGTAGTTTTACATAAGATCTACTCTTAAATCATTTAGTGCCTGGTTGCATTGTTAAATGCAAGAATCATAAAAACAACCAACTTCTCAGAAAAACAAATTCACCGTTTATTAAAGGGTTTGTAGGGATCAGGGGACTAACTGTATTCTGCGTTCCAACCCTTCTGAGACATGTGAGTGCATGACATGGAAAATGGAACCTGCTTGGCCACCACTCTTTCCTTTGTAACTGTCTCTACCTACAGCGTGTTAGCTGACTCCGGGATCTCTCTGTCCAGCAGAAGAAAGAAGCCACCTGGTCACCAGTTCTGAGAAAAGCAACACTGAGCACTGAGCAAAGGAAAGGTGACAGCTTTGTCCAGTGGGCTGGCCTGCATATTTGGACAGTTCACAAACCCGATCTAGCACGCTCTTCACAAGCACTATGTCTCTTTCATGAGGTTTACAGTGAAAAGGGTTTCACATCTCTCTTTCCAGCTGACGTCAGGGCCACACACTGGGATCCCTCAATCTTTTATAAGCAGGAAGCAGAAACCTATAGTGGAGGGACTATTCTGAACCCCAAGGACAGTCAGTCAGACCTCTCCTGAGAGGCACAGGCCGTTTTAATGCAACCTCTCAAAGACATTAAAGATAATGCCAACCTCCTCTTCAAGGTCCGTGGATCCATATCATGAACCAAGGGCAGAAGATATCGATGATACATGAGAAGTCTCCACTAGACTATACATCCCAGCTATCACAGCACCTATTCTGGTGACCTGTATTATAGTTATTGGTACACTGCATCAAAATTATTTGTTTAAATAAGAATAGTGGTAAGTTAAAATTTACATGTTATCTCGCTTAACCCATACAATAACCAAAAGAAAGCAGACGTCATGATTACCCAGTGTTACAGGTGAGGAACTGAGCAGTGAAAAGGTTAGATCATTCTCCCTGGATCACACAACACTAACCCCGGCTAGTTCTTGAATTCTGGGCTGTTAGTACCTACAATGACCTGTCTTCCCTGCTGGACAATGCGCTTGTTGAGGACAAATGTTGCCTATTACATATCTTAGCATCCTCAGTGCCTGACACATGACAGTGCTTAGAAAATGATGAATAATGACACAGGAATAGTCTTACGTCTTGCCCAACACACTCCACTGATACTTTGGGCTAAATTATACTTTCTTTAGGGTCATAATGAATGACTCATTCGCAGAAAAAATCAGATTAAGGAACTCATAAATGGAACGTAGCCAAGTAGCCAGTGACACTTCTTGAATTACCTATAATATTTGATACCTAGTATTACCAAGCTGCTGGACACTGCAGGTCAAAAAACTCATTTGGCAGTTCCCATGACTCAATTTTAAACCTCATAATAAAGTAAGAAATAGAGGATGGAAGAGTAAAATTGTGGTTCAGCAAGGATTGAATGTAGAGGAATTAGGTGGATCTCTGGGACTCCTGCTTCTAACCCCCATCCCACCACTTCTCCTAAATGGTTCTCTCTGCCCTGGGACTCCTCATTTCTTATAGACTGCAGGGGGCATCATGCTTTGTGGAAGTTTCCATCAGGGAAATGGAAGCATATTAATTCATAATATGCTCAATCTCTGGTGTATCATTTAGTGAGAGTAATTTTAAGACAGTATGAGTCCATGACTTCAAAATTCAGGCCACAGTCTCGGAATACAGGCATCACATGCTACATGTTGATTTTTAAGTATGTCTTAGACATTTTTCCATTCTTCTTAACAATGAAATTATATTCTCTGGAATGATTACTGTATGCTGTAGTTATTTCCCTTTTGATGAAAAATATTTAGAATCTGTCATGGAATGAATTGTATCCCCCCAAAATATCCGTCAATTTGGCTGGCCATGATTCCCAGTGCTGCGTGATTGTCCACCATTTTGTCATCTGATGTGATTTTCTTATGTGTTGTAAATCCTACCTCTATGATGTTAATGAGGTGGAGTTAGTGACAGTTATGTTAATGAGGCAGGACTCAATCTACAAGATTAGGTTGTGTTTTAAGCCAATCTCTTTTAAAATATCAAATAAAGAAGCAAGCAGAGAGATATAGGGACCTCATAGCACCAAGAAAGTAGAGCCAGGAACTTGTGTCCTTTGGACCTGGGGTCCCTGTGCTGAGAAGCCCCTAGATCAGGGGAAGATTAACGACAAGGACCTTCCCCCAGAGCAGACAGAAAGACGAAGTCTTCCGCTGGGGCCAGCACCCTGAATTGGGACTTCAAGCCTCCTAGACTGTGAGAGATTAAATTTCTCTTCATTAAAGCCATCCACTTGTGGCATTTCTGTTATAGCAGCACTAGATAACTAAGATAGGGTCTTTCCAATTCTTTTGCTATTAGAAGTGCTGTTGCTATATATTTCCTATAAAAGTAGCTAGTGCTGACTGTAGAAAAAGAGTGCAAAATGTTTATAAAAATACAAAAAATAAAATATAGGCAGTCCCATTCTTTGAAAGATAATTGTCTGTACTACCTTGAAATACTGATTTTGAATCATTTTTCCAAGTACATAAATCATGCACTTCATATTGTCATCATAGTGTTGTGTATTGACTATGTTTCCTGCTTTGTTTCACACTTAGTATTATATCATAAGAATTATCTAAACCCACAATTAAATTAAAACTGATTTTTAAATGTTGTTTACTTATAGCACATGTATGCAATAATATTTATTTACCCGTTCCTCTATTTCTAGACATTTATGTCATTTCCAATTTTCAGTTATAGATAATAGTGGAACATTACAGTAAGTAAATCTTTGACCAAATCTCACATAATTTTCTCAAGATAGATTTCTAAAAGATGAAATTATTAGGTCAAGGGGCAAGAATGTTTTTAAGACTCTTGACACTTGTTGGAAATACTGATTTTCAGAAATCTTGTACTAACTTATACTCCACTAAAAAATCTGAGAACATACTTTTGGACACCCTTATGGCACTAGATGGTATTCTGCTTTAATATTTACCAGTTTTCTAGGCATAAAAAAAAAAAAGTGTCTCCTTTATTTTACCTCATGTCTTCAACTTTAAGATGATATGATGTTCTCTTTTCTTGGGGTCGAGAGGAGATGTGTTATAAGAGAAAGAAACAGTATTAAATGTATACACTGAAAGAGGTATTTTCTAGAATATAAGCTCCACAAGAGCAGAGATTTTTGTCTGTTTTGTTCATTGATGTATCCCAAATGTCTGTCATGTGAAACCAAAACCAAACTAAACCTGTTGCCACCTAGTCAATTCCAACTTGTAAAGGCCGTATAGGACAGAGTAGAACTGCCCCATGGGGTTTCAAAGGAGTGGCTGGTGGATTCAAACTGCCAATCTTTTGGATAGCAGCCAAGCTCTTAACCATTGTGGGCACCAGGGCTCTGTCTGTCACATAGTGGATACTAAACAAAAACTTGAAAAATTACTGAACGAATAAGTTATTTCAGAAATGTTACATTTGCAAATAAGATATTTTAAAATGTAGCAAGAGCATTATTTTCTTTGATTAATGAAATTGAGCATTTTTTTCAATAGGTTTCTGGTTTTTCTTCTTCTCTCATAAAAGAAGAAAAACCTTACTTTTCATATTCTTTTCCTGTCTTTTAATATTGGGATAATAGTTTGTTTTCATTAAATTTTAAGAAGTTAGGATATAACATTAGGATATAAATTTTGATTATAGTCCTACGAACATTTTCAATATATAAATTGCCTTTTAATTTAATTATGAAGTTTATTGGCATACTGAGTTTTTTTTTTCCATTATCAAATATCTTTTATGATTTTCATCATTATATTTAATATTTTATTCCATACAGGTTTAGAATTTCATACAGATGATGGCACAATATGGGGTAGCTATAACTTGAGTTTTTTCTTAAATAAGCCATTTTCACAACAATACTTGTTGAATAATTCATGTCTTTCCCAGTCATTTCTGATTCTTACATATCGTGTATTAACTGCTTGCATGTATTATACTCTGTTTCAGGACTACTTTTCATTGCCGTTGACCTATCTCTCACTTGCTCCACAATTATTACATCATTGTATTGATGCATTTTTATATCTGATAGTGTCAGCTACCATCACGATTTTTCTTTAAAAAATATTATCACTTCTCATCTGTGTATTTTTCCAGAACGAATTTAAAATCTTTATTCTAAAGTTCCCAAAGCAATGTCTTCTCTCTCCCTGTATATATGATATACAGGATGAAAACCAGAAAACCAAACCCATTGCTGTCGAGTCAATTCTAACTCATAGCAGCCCTACAGGACAGAGTAGAACTGCCCCACAGGATTTCCAAGAAGCAGCTGGTGAATTTGAATTGCCGACCTTTTGGTTAGCAGCCAAGCTCTTAACCACTGTACCACCAGGGCTCCATATACAATGATACACACATATATAAATATACATATGCAAATGTGTATTTGCATTTATAAATAATAATTATTAATTGGGATTGACAATATCCTACAGGCTTTCAGTTTCTGATTCATGAGAACTGACTATATCTCAGCTCTTTTGTTCCATAAAATGTAGCTGTAATTTTATAATCCATAAATATTTTCTGCTAAAAAAAAGACTATTTTCTGTTACTCAGTAGCAGTCTATTAATTTTTCAAGTTATTACAAGAATTTTAGATTGCTATTATTAGTAATTCTTCCTTTACATCATTAGAGTAAATATATGAAAGTAAAAGATATTATGTATTTATATTATATCAAGACATTTCATTGAACTTAAATATTAATTCTGAGAGTTTTTAAGGTTATAATCTTGAGTTTCCATTTATTAAGCATAATAATTTTATGTTCTCCTTTCTAATAGTTATTATTTTAGCATAATTATTTTTTTGTTTTGGAAATTCTGTAAAACAGAGTAGGATCAAGAAACAGTTATCATACTATCTTGCACATCAATAAGTATAAGTTCAGGAAAAGTATACTGGACTTTGCTTTCCTGGGTTGCATACACCTGTAAGAAATATGTATTATTTTGCTCATCTTGACTTAAATTAATCAATTTTGAAACAACAGTTATAAAAAGTTCTAAAAATTGGAAGGCAGATTTAGTCTTCAGAAAACAATTTAAGCATATATTAACTTAGCCACAAACCTTCTAAGAAGTAATAAATAATATCAACATTCTTAGCCTTTAGAAGCATTGGAGAAAAAAATTAAGACCCATTGTAAATGGAATACGAATTTACTGTTGGAGGCAAATTTTCATACTACTTTCAGAGCTATTATAGTATGTTATGTCGACTCTCACACTTCCTGCAACACATCTTTGTCAGTGTACGGTCATTCAAAATATGAAAAAATCATACACCTCAAAATGTTTAGACATCTGTGGTTTGTTGAAAGTGCATTAGAGGAAAACATATGTAATAAGATAAAAAAAATCCAACAAAATTTCAGTAATTCTCTGAACCAGAAAGCTGAAATGCTTTCTATGCACGTAGAGAGAGAAAGTTTGGCATCAAACCAATTAACCCTTAGGCTCAGGTGCCCCCGGGAATTGACTCACAACAATCCCTATCTATTATACCTCTCAGCTTCTCTCCAACTTTAGAATCTGGCAATCTTACCCAAGGGCCTGCAGGTTTCATGGTAGGAGTAGATAGGATTTAGCCTACTGCCTCAGGGCCTGTTGACACAAGAGATTTTAAAACTAAAAACAACATGTGAGATTGACTACAAAAGATATTCCAACTCATTCATTCATTTAATAGGCATTTCTGAATGTCTTTTATGTGTCAGGTATTGTGCTATGCAATAGGGATACAAACTATGAGGATGATGACAAAACTACTGTGTAACTGAGAATTGACATGTATGATAGGGATGAACACCACAGATAAAGAAAGGCCAATCAAAGGGAAGAGAGATAGTAAAGAATGGGGAAAGACTGGAAAATACATCAAGGATGAGCACGAGCTTAAGTTGAGTGTTTAAAATGTGCGGATTTAAGATTCTTTACAAATACTTAGTATTAATAAGTATTCCTGAGGTGCCCTTTCAAGGCTTTATGAAACATAATCAAAAGAAATATAAAGTATTATATGTGGGACAATCATTTGTCTCAGTTTTCCTAGAACATAACTGATAGACTCCTATGTCACAGCATAATTATTAGTACTTTCATACTCAAAAGTATCCTGGTTTGCATGATAAATTATATAGTCACCCTATTCTAACAAAATATTAGTGGGACTCTTTGCTATTTAGTAAATTTCACCAGACTCCCCTTCCTTCCCACACTATTTCAGGGCCTTTGAAAGCCCAAACAACTCTGTAAGACTTTGCCAGACTCACAAAGTTCTTAAATTAACCTGTCCTCCTCTGTCTTCTGGCATCTCATGGTCCTGCGTTCATTCTCTTTGTGCTGCCTTTGTAGTCTCAGGTAAGAAACTCATCCTTCAATATTCCAAAAAGATATCCACTCTCACAATTAATCTGGAGATTCTTTGCTAGTGACTACAGTAGAAAACAGACAACAGATGGGCAGCACATATCACACAGAAAAGTAATTTGAAACTGCAAATTGCTAACCCTTTTCCTATGGGAACTGCTTCAGGAGTTTGTTTCTTCCCTCTTCTCCCAAGTAATGCCCAGACTCACATTATTTTTAGGTCCTCTCTCTCCCTTCTCCTCCCTCATTCCCACCCCCACCTCTTTGCCCTTTCCCTTCCTTCCAGGAGTCAACTTACAACCATTTTGCTACCAAATTTTTATTTAAAAAAAAAATTTTTTTTTTTTTTTGATGTCTTGTATTGGAATGCATGCCTACTAGTTGAGTGTGTTTAAATTTTGGTTGGTAATATGGATTTTGAGAAATATGATCTGTTGATACAAGCCACCAATAAGGTGAGTGACACACTGGCACCACCAATCCATGGTATGACAATATACCAATAAGAACTAAATAGAGAATTTATTGCAGGAACTGTTCCATTAGGCTATATAAGGAAACCCTTGGTTTTCCAAATATGACACAGAAAAACCAAAACAAACCCATCAGGACTCCCTAACTATCACAGAGGAATGCCATAATATGCTTGCAAGCCTTATTTCACAGAAATAAGGGGAAAAAAGGCAAAAGTTTACAAAATTAACACATCTGGGAAGCATTACGTAATAGAATGCTCAACCTACATAACAATGAGGCTCCAACTCCAAACACCTCTTCCCCTTGTATTATACACCAGCTTACATCCAATATTGAGATCTACTAATCTATTCTCACCTACCACAAGAGAACAAAGTCATTTTTCTCTTTAAAAGAAGCTCTAGTGCCAGTGGCCCTCGTGGCACAGTGGTTAAGAGCTCAGCTACTAACCAAATGGTTGGCAGTTCAAATCTACCAGCTGCCCCTTGGAAACCCTATAAGGCAATTCTACTCTGTCTTACAGGGTTGCTATGAATTGGAATTGACTTGATGGCAGTGGGTTTGGTTTGGTGTTGAGGCTAGTGCAAGAGGAAAGTGGAGCGAGAACACGTAAAGGGAGAGACAACAGGAGAATTAGGGACAGATTCTGTGCCCTAGTAATGACTAGGACAAGAAATAGTGTAAAAACCTAGATAAATACACAGACAACTTTGAAAAACCTATTCTTATTCTTACAAGTACTTTTCAAAATGATTATCCTAAATATTCACCTAAAAAATACTCTATTCTCAATTTTATTTTCCAAATACAATTCCTTACTGGAAAATTTTTGGATATTTTCTTTCCACTGCAAATTATTAAATTCACTTTTTGACATAAAATTTCATTAAGTTTGAGTGGCAGGATAAATCTTTCTTAAGAACTCACTACTTTATGTTTATTCATATTTTCTATTCAGGAAAATATCCATTAATGCTTTTCAAAATATTAACAATAAGCAAAAACATATAGAAGGGAAATATAGAGGAAGAAAAAACATTTTGGTGAGCATATTAAAAAACACGTATGTCATAAAGACTTACACATATGTTAGAGGTGGGGTGCAGATTTGATTCAGTGCTTCCTAGCAATAAAATAAAAAATGAAATAAAATCAGTAAAAAAATTTGCAACATCCAAAAGAATTTTTTTTTTAATCTCTGTGGAAAAAAATAGCTTTTTATTTTTGTTTGGTTGTATCTTAAGTCAATCTTTTTTTTTTTTAATTGTATTTTAGATGAAGGTTTGCAGAACAAACTAGCTTCTTATTAAATAATTGGTACACATATTGTTTTGTGACATTGATTACTAACCCTACGACATGTCAACACTCTCCCCTTTCGACCTCGTGGGTTCCCCATTACCAGCTTTCCTGTCCCCTCCTGCCTTCTAGTCCTTGGCCCTGGGCTGGTGGGCCCATTTAGTATCATTTTGCTTTATGGGCCTGTCTAATCTTTTGCTGAGGCGTGAACCTCAGGAGTAACTTCATTACTGAGCTAAAAGTATGTCTACGGTCCATACTCTCCGGGTTTCTTCAGTCTCTGTCAGGGCAGTAGGTCTGGTTTTGTTTTTTGTTTGTTTTGTTTTTTTCGAGAGTTAGAATTTTGTTTTACGTTTTTCTCCAGCTCTCTCTGGGACCCTGTATTGTGATCTCTGTCAGAGAAGTCAGTGGTGGTAGCTGGGCACCATCTCGTTGTACTGGACTCAGTCTGGTGCAGGCTGTAGTAGTTGTGGTCCATTAGTCCTTTGGGCTAATCTTTCCCTTGTGTTTTACTATATTCTCCTTTGCTCTAGACAGGATGAGACCACTGTAGTGTCTCAGATAACAGCTCACAAGCACTTAAGACCCTAGATGCTACTCACCAAAGTAGAATGTAGAACATTTTCTTTACAAACTATGTTATGCTAATTGAGGTAAATGTTCCCTAAGACCATGGTTCCCACAGCCCTCGGTTCAGTAATTTGGTCCCTCAGGGATTTTGCAAGTATCTATGGAGCTTCCATGACCTTGCCTTGTACAAGTTGTGCTTGCTTCCCCAGTATTGTGTACTGTCTTACCTTTCACCAAAGTTACCACTTATCTATTGTCTATTTAGTGTTTTTTTTTCATCCTCACCCTTGTAAATATCAAAGATTGTTTCTTTTTGTATGTAAACCTTTTCATGAGTTTTTATAGTAGTGGTCTCATACAATATTTGTCCTTTTGTGATTGACACATTTTGCTCAACATAATGCCCTCCAGATTCATCCATATCATGAGTTACTTCACAGATTCATCATTGTTCTTTATTGTTGCAAAGTACTCCATTGTGTGTATGTGCCATAGTTTGTTTATCCATTCACCTGTTGATGGGCATCTAGGCTGTATACATCTTTTTGCTATTGTGAACAATGCTTTAATGAACATGGGCGTGCATATGTCTATTCGTGTGATGGCTCCAATTTCTCTAGGATACATTCCAAGGAGTGGAATTGCTGGATCCTATAGTATTTCTATTTCTAGGTTACTAAGGAAGCACCATATCATTTTCCAAAATAGTTTTACCATTTTGCTTTCCCACCAGCAGTGCATAAGAGTTCTGATGTCCCCGCAGCCTCTCCAACATTTATTATTTTCTGTTTTTTTTTTTTTTAATTTGTGCCTGTAACACTGAGTAAGATGGTATCTCATTGTGGTTTTGATTTCCATTTCTCTGATGGCTAGTGATCTCAAGCATTTCCTCACATGTCTCTTAGCAACTAGAATGTCTTCTTAGGTGAAGTGTCTCTTCATCTCCTTTGTTCATTTTTTAATGGAATTATTTGACTTTTTGTTGTAGAGGTATTGAATTTTCCTGTAGATTTTAGAGATAAGACCTTTGTCAGACTTGTCATAGCCAAAATTTTTTTCCCCATCTGTAGCTTCTCTTTTTACTCTTTTGATGAGCATAAGTGTTTAATTTTTAGAAAATACCAGTTGTCTGGCTTACCTTCTGGAGTTTGTGAGTTGTTATTTATGGTTTGCATCCTATTAAAGCCATGTATTAGGGCCTCCACCATTGATACTATTTTTTCTTCTATTATCTTTATATTTTTTGGTTTTATATGTAGGCCTTTGATCAATTTTGAATTAGTTTTTGTGTATGGTGTGAAGTATGGGTCTTGTTACATTTTTTTTGCAGATGGACATTCAGTTTTGCCAGCACCATCTGTTAAAAAAACTATCTTTTCCCCATTTGATGGACTTTGAGCCCTTGTCAAAGATTAGGTAACCATAGGTGGATGGATTTACATCTGGGTTCTCAATTCTATTCCATTGGTCAATGTATCTGTCGTTGTAGCACAGCCAGGTTGTTTGGACTACCATAGCTATATAGCAGGTTCTGAGGTCAGGTAGTGCAAGTCCTCCTACTTTATTCTTCTTCTTCAATAGTGCTTTACTTATCCAGGGTCTCTTCTCTTTCCATATAAAGTTAATGATTAGTTTTTCTGTCTTTTGAAAGAATGCTATTGATATTTGGATGAGGATTGCATTGCATTTGTAGACTGCTTTTGGTAGAATGGACATTTTTACAACGTTTCGTCTACCTATCCATTAGCATGGTATGTTATTCCATTTATGTAGATCTCTTTCAGCTTCTTGCTGTAGTGTTTTGTGGTTTCTTTGCATAGGTCTTTTACATCCGTAGTTATGTTTATTCCTAAGCATTTTATTTTTTAGGGGCTGTCATTAGAAATGGTGTTGTTTGTGATTTCCTTTTTGTCCTCTTTATTGCCGTATAAGAATCCAACAGATTTTTGTATGTTTATCTTATATCCTCCCCTTTGTCAGATTCTCATACTGTGAGGGTTTGTGTGTTGCTGTGATGCTGGAAGCTGTGCCACCGGTACTCAAATACCAGCAGGGCCACCCATGGCAGACAGGTTTTAGCTGAGCTTCCAGACAAATGCAGGCTGAGAGGAAGGATCCAGCATTTTACTTCTGAAAAGAATCAGCCAGCAAAAATCTTATGAATAGCAGTGGAACATTGTCTGATACAGTGCCAGAAGATGAGCCCCTCAGGTTGGAAGGCACTAAAAATAGGACTGGGCAAGAGCTATCTTCTCAAAGTAGAGTCAACCTTAATGACACAGATGGAGTCAAGCTTTCGGGACCTTGGTTTGCTGATGTGGCACAACTCAAAATGAGCAGAAGCAGCTGCAAATACCCATTAATAACTGGAGCCTGGAATGTACAAAGGGTGACTCTAGGAAAATTGGAAATCATCAAACATGAAATGGAAAATATAAAGATCATTATCCTAGGCATTAGTGAGCCAAAATGGACTCGTATCGGTCATTTTGAATCAGACAATTATATGGTCTACTATGCCAGGAATGACAATCTGAAGAGGAATAGTTTTGCGTTCATCCTCGAAAAGAACATTTCAAGATCTATCCTGAAGTACAACACTATCAGTGACAGGATAATATCTATACACCTACAAGGAATACCAGTTAATATGACTATTATTCAAATTTACACACCAACAACTAAGGCCAAAGATGAAGAAATTGATTGAACATGCAATCAGGATGCACTGATAATTAGTGGTGATTAGAACGTGGAAGTTGGAAACAAAGAAGAAGGATTGGTAATTGGAAAATATGGCCTTAGTAATAGAAACAATGCTGGAGATCACATGATTGAATTTTGCAAGACCGATGATTTCCTCATTGAAAATACCTTTTTTTTCACCAAGATAAACAGCAACCATACACATGGACCTCGCCAGATGGAATTACTGGAATCAAATAGACTACTTCTGTGGAAAGAGACAATGGAAAAGCTCAATATCATCAGTCAGAAAAAGGCCAGGGGCCAACTGCAGAACAGATTATTAATTGCTCATATTCAAGTTCAAGTTGAACCTGAAGAAAATTCGAACAACTCCACAAGAGCCAAAGTATGGCCTTCAGTACATCACACCTGAATTTAGAGACCATCTCAAGAATAGATTTAACACATTGAACACTAATAACTGAAGACCAGATGAGTTGTGGAATGACATCAAGGATATTATACATGGGGAAGAAGAAAGCAAGAGGTCATTAAAAAGACAGGAGAGAAAGAAAAGACCTAAATGGACGTCAGAAGAGACTTGAAAACTTGCTCTTGAATGTCGAGTAGCTATAGCAAAAGGAAAAAATACTGAAGTAAAAGAGCTGAACAGAAGATTTCAAAGGGCAGCTTGAAAAGATAAAGTATTATGATGACATATGCCAAGACCTGGAGATAGAAAATCAAAAGGGAAGAACACGCTGAGCTTTTCTCAACCTGAAAGAACTGAAGAAAAAATTCAAACCTGGAGTTGCAATACTGAAGGATTTTACAGGGAAAATATTAAACTGTGCAGGAAGCATCAAAAGAAGATGAAAGAAATACAGAGTTACTATACCAAAAAAAAAAAAAAAAGGCCAACATTCAACCATTTCAGGAGGTAGCATATGATCAGGAACTGACGGTCCAGAAGGAAGAAGTCCAAGCTGCACTGAAAGCTTTGGCGAAAAACAAGGCTTCAGGAATTGACGGAATGCCAATTGAGATGTTTCAACAAATGGATGCAGTGCTGGAAGTACTCACTCGTCTATCTCAAGAAATTTAGAAGACAGCTACCTGGCCAACCGACTGAAAGAGATCCATATTTATGACTATTTCCAAGAAAGGGGATCCAACCAAATGTGGAAAATATTGACCAATATCATTAATATCATATGCAAGCAAAATTTTGCTGAAGATCATTCAAAAGTGGCTGCAGCAGTATATCAACAGGGAACTGCCAGAAAGTCAAGCCAGATTTAGAAGACGATGTGAAACCAAAGATATCATTTCTGATGTCAGATGGATCCTGGGTGAAAGCAGAGAATACCAGAAAGATGTTTACCTGTGTTTTGTTAATTATGCTAAGTCATTCAACTCTGTGGAACATAACAAATTATGGATAACAATGTGGAGAATGGGAATTCCAGGACACCTAATTGTGCTCGTGAGGAATCTGTACATGGATCAAGAGGCATTCATTCTAACAGAACAAGGGAATATGGCATTATTTAAAGTCAGGAAAGGTGTGTGTTAGGGTTGTATCCTATCCCCACACCTATTCAATCTGTGTGCTGAGCAAATAATCCTAGAAGCTGGACTATATGAAGAAGAATGGGGCATCAGGTTTGGAAGAAGACTAATTAACAACCTGCATTATGCAGATGACACAGCCTTGCTTGCTGAAAGCGAAAAGGACTTGAAGCACTTATGGATGAAGATCAAAGACTACAGCCTCCAGTATGGATTATGCATCAACATAAAGAAAACAAAAATCCTCACAACTGGACCAATAAGCATCATCATGATAAATGGAGAAAAGGTTGAGATTGTCAAGGGTTTCATTTTACCTAGTTTCTAATTTGGATTATTTGAATTCTCCCCTGCTTTTTTTTCTTTTGTCAGTTTGTCCAACAGTTTGTTGGTTTTGTTGATCCTTTCAAAGAACGAACTTTTGGTTTTGTTGACTCTTTCTATTGCTTTTCTAGTCTACATTTCATTTATTTCTGCTCTGATCTTTATCATTTCCTTTCTTCTGGTGGCTGTGAGTTTATTTTGCTGTTCTCTTTCTATTTGTTTGAGTTGTATAGCTAATATTTTGATTTTGTCCCTTTGTTCTTTTTTTAATGTGTGTACCTATTGCTATAAATTTATCTCTGAGCACTGCCTTTGCTATGTCCCAAAGGTTTTGGTCTGATGCGTTTTCATTCTTGTTTGATTCTAGGAATTTTTTATTACACTTTTGATTTCTTCTATTACCCAGTGGTTTTTAAGCAGGGTGTTTTTAGTTTCCAGGTATTTAATTTTTTTTTTTCCACGCTCTTCCTGTTGTTAATCTCTACTTTGATGGCATTGTGATCAGAGAAGATACTTTGTATTATTTCAATGTTTTGGATTTTGTTGAGGGTTGCTTTTGGACCTAACGTGGTCTATTCTGGAGAGTGTTCCACATGCATTGGAAAGAATGTGTACTTTGCAGCTTTTGGGTGGAGTGTTCTATCTATGAGGTCAAGTGGGCTGGTTGTGTCCTTTAGATCCTCTGTATCTTTGTTGACTTTCTTTCTAGATGTTCTGTCCTTTACTGAGAGTGATGTGTTGAAGTCTCCTACTATCATTGTGGAACTGCCAATTTCTCTTTTCAGTGCTGTTAGAGTTTGTTTTATGTATTTTGGAGCCCTGTCATTGGCTGCTTAGATATTTATTACGGTTTTGTCTTCATGGTGGATTGTTCCTTTAATCATTATATAATCCCTTTCTTTGTCTTTTATGATGGATTTTGTTTTTAAATCTATTTTATCTGAGATTAATATTGCCACTCCTGCTCTTTTTTGGTAGCTGTTTGCTTAATATATTTTTTTCTGTCCATAATTTTTAATAAATTTATGTCTTTGTTTCTTAGGTGTATCTCTTGTAGACAACATATTGATGGATCCTATTTTTTTTATCCATTCTGCCACTCTCTGTCTCTTTATGGGTACATTTAGGCCATTTATGTTCACTGTAATTATTGATAAGAAAATTTTTTTTTTTTTCTGTCATCTTGTAGCGCTTTCTTTTGTGGTTCTGATGTTTTCTGAGTTCCTCTTACTCTCTTGTGCTAAATTTCTCATTTGTAGTTTTTTTTTCATTTCTTTTGTTTAGATTTTGTTTACTTAGACTTTATGTTTTTCTTTTTTATTTTGATTAGTAGGTCTGTTAGCTTTCTTTGAGGTTACCTTGAAATTTACTCTTATCTTCCTAGGTTTGAACAAGTCTTTTATTATTTGGTATCGCCTTGCCTTCCTCTCCATTTAAAAGTTCTATACCTACACTATTTATTCCCACTTTTATTGTTCTGACATTGTTGTCATTTACAGATTAACCTCTCTGTTTCCCATTCGTAAATCTTTTAGTTTTGATTAATCTTTGAGAATTCATTTCCTAGGTTGGTATCTGGCTAATGCAGTCTTGCACCCTAGATTCAGACTGTAGTCTGATTTGTTTGTTCTCAAATTGGAGGACTCCCTTTAATAATTCTTGTAAGTTTGGTTTGGTTTTTACATATTTTCTTAATTTCTGTTTATCTGGGAATGTCCTAATTTCATCATCATGTTTGAATGAGAGTTTTGCAGGATATATTATTCTTGGTTGGCAATTTTTTTCTCTCAAAGTTTTATATATGTCATCCCATTGCCTTTTTGCCTGCATGGTTTCTGCTGAGTAATCAGAGCTTAGTCTTATTGTTTTCCCTCTCCATGTGACTTTTTTGTTTTTCTTGAGCTGCTCTCATGATTCTTTGTCTTTGGTTTTACCGAGTAAGATTATATGCCTTGGTGATTTTCTCTTGGGATCTATCCTATATGGAGTTCGTTGAGCTTCTCAGATGGTCAGTTTTTCATCTTTCATGATATTAGTGAAGTTTTCTGTCAGTAATTATTCAATGGTCCTCTCTGTGTTTTCCATTTTCTCCCCCTGTTCTGGAACTCCAATCACTAGCAAATTTTTACTTTTAATTGCATCCCATATCATTCTCAGGGTTTCTTCATTTTCCTTTGTTCTTTTCCCTGATTTTTCCTCAGACAAAGTGGTATGGAAGTATTTGTCTTCAATTTCACTCATCCTGTCTTCCAGTATTTCAAACCTACTCCTCAAACCTTCCATGACACTCTCCATTTCTGAAATTTTGTTGTTTATCTTTTAGATTTCTAATTGCTGTTTTTGTGTGATTTCTAGTTGTGAATTTATTTTGACATTTTGGTCCTGTATTATTTTCCTGAATTCTTTTCCATGGTTTTTGTTTGTTTGTTTGTTTTTTCCTTGATTTTGTCTATTTTTTTTCATTTTTGTCTGCTTTTCCTTCAACTCTAGATAGCTGTAAATATTAGAGATTTGAATTCTTTATCAGGTGGTTTCAGTGCCTTTTCTTCTACTGGAAAGTCATATGGTGTTTTATTTTGGACACCTACTGGAAGCATCCTGGGCAGTTTTTTGTTTTGTTTTGTTTTTAAATATGTTTTGATATTGTCCATTCTCTTCAGGACATATAATAGTTATTTTCTTCATTTATTGATTGTAGATTTTTTTGTTTCATCCTTCCTTATTGTTTTACTTTGTTATGTCAGAGCAGGTGGGCTTAGCATTCTTTGTTGTTTGCCTGTCTGTGGGTGTGATACTTCTCACCATCTTGTCCAATGGGCAAGACCAGTTGCTCAACTATGGTGCAGCAGGGCGGGTCCAATGGAAGGGATGGGTAGTTTGTGGCAGTACTGGGGCCAACAGAGTGGGGTGGGGGTCAGTGCATGGCAGGTCCTGGTAGACTGTGCCTGTGTTGCTCAGGGGTGTGATGCTCAGTGCACAGTGCAGATAGGCAGGAGTGGGGGGAGGCTGTGATGTGTGGAGCTAAGAGAAAGAGAAGATAGAAACAGGAGCCAAAATTAACAAATAAATAAGTGTTGAGGGAGCCTGCTATTGGAGTGGTGCAGACCAGGGGAGCAATGTATCGGTTGCTTTCTAGCCAGGGGTTGAGGCACATCCCATCAAGATGGGACACATATGGCACATGCAGTAGATGGATGGGAGAAAGAAAAGGAAGGAAGAGAGATAAGAAACTAGATTTAAAAAATTAATAAAAAGGAGAGAGTAAGGCACACATGGCTAAGTGGTCAGGAGAAAAGAATAGAAGGAATGTAGAGAGACAATAAACCAAGAAAAAAAAAAAGGTGCCAGGTGGTTGGGAGGAAGGGAAGGAAGGAAGGTAGAGACAGACAAGAAATGGAGAAAAAAAAGAAGAAAGAAAAAAAATGCCCCAAGGGAGCCCACTGGAGGTGAGTCCCCAGCCAAACTGCACTGCACAGCCCATCAAGAAGGCGTGGAGATGGCACAGAGTGCCAGGTGTTCATGAGAAGGGTAAGGAAGGAAGGTAGAGAGAGACAAGAAACCAAGAAAGCAAAAGAAGAGAGAAAGAAAAAAAGTGCCCCAACAGAACCCACTGGTGTGATGACACAGGCTGGGGAAGTGGCTCCCCAGCTGCATGGCATTGCACAGCTCATCCAGAAGGGGAGGAGATGGCACACGGTGCCAGGTGTTCAGGAGAAAAGAAGGGAAGGATTGTTGAGAGAGACAAAAAATTGAGAAAAGGAAAAAGAAAGAAAAGAAAAATTCCGTAGGGAGCTCACTGGCTTGGCAGCGCAGACTGGGGAAGTGGCTCCCAAGCCAAGGGGCACTGCACAGCCTGTCTAGGAGGGGCAGAGGTGGCACACAGTGCCAGGTATTCGGGAGACAGTAAAAGAAGGAAAGTAGAGAGGGTTGAGAAACTGAGAAATGAAGAAAAACAAAAAGGAAAAAAGAAAGAAAAATACACCCCCAGGGATCCCACTGGCATAGTGCCACAGACCAGGGAAGTGGTTCCGCAGTTGAGCAGCACTTCACAGCCTGTCAAGAAGAAGCGGAGACGGCACGTGGAGGCAAGTGTTCAAGAGAAAGTAAGGGGAGGATGTGAGAGAGAGAGAGGAAACCAAAAGAAGCCGAAAAAAAGCAACAACGACAACAAAAAAATGGCATAGAAAAAGCCGACTGGTGTGGGTGGGGTGAATTCAAGCAGTGAGGAGCCAACACCTCCCAAGCTAAGCAACCATGCCTTGCTAGGAATCAGCGGAGGCCAAGCAGGGGAAGAAGGGTGGGGGTAGGAAAGTGTGTATCCCTCGTTACCGTGTGATCTGTCTCTGCTGGGAGTTCTTTGAAGCTGTTTTCGCATACTCCCTGTCTGCCATTCTCAGTGGCTGAGGAGTCCAAGATGGCACGTCTGTGCTGTGTTAGCTGATAGGGTACCTTGCCTCTACATCTCTCCTCACTCTCTGTTCTCTCAGTTTCTTATTCCATTTGGTGCTTGGTTGTTAATTTCTTTATCACTTCATTTGATGCTTAGGGTTCCAGGATTGATGTTTGTCTTTGTTTTAGTTAGTTTTTTATTCTTTGCTGTGGAGGGATAGCATGATGCTTCTGTCTATACCACCATGTTGGCCAAAATAACTTTTCTTGATATGAAGACCTGACAAGAAATTCTCTCATGAGTGTCCATTAAAAGGGCTCTCTATGATGTAATGGAACCCATCCTCAGCAAAGTCCCTTTAAGAATTTTGAAATAGATTTCCTTTGTATAACTGGCATTCAGTGCAAGTTAATGGTATAATACCCAGTGCAATGGATTAAATACAATTTAGAAGAGATTAAAACTACTTGGTGGAAGTATGTAGCTTTCTGATGGCTTTATACCAAGATACTGTTTTATCATCTACAGCATTTGATGGCTTGCGTAGACTTCAGTCAATCATACTTGATTATAATTTTTCAAAACCAAAATTTGATAGGAGTTGGACAGCAGAGACTTCAAAATTATATTCTCTGATCAGAATTTGTACTGTACATATTCTGAGCTGCTGATTAAGGGCAAGTCCATATTCTCTGACAATCAACTGAGCAGATTTCCTGTGGCAATGAAATAGCCTAATCAAGACTTGTTGCGGAATAGATGACTATCCAATCATCACATAGAAAAAAAAAACTGTTGCTGTAGAGTTTATTTTGACTTATCGCAACCCTATAGGATAGAGTATAACTGCCTTATAGAGTTTCCAAGGAGCGCCTGGTGGATTCAAACTGCCAAACTTTTGGTTAGCAGCCATAGCACTTAGCCACTACACCACCAGAGTTTCCCTTCACATAGAAGTGGGTCATAAAATCCGTATTTGCAGAGCTAAGATTTTCCTCAGAACATACTTCTGGGTCTGCTCCAATACATTGATAAATATGCCATCAAGACCTAAAAGTTCTATCTCTCAGAGTATGGTTATAATTTTAGCCTGGACATTTTTCAAAACAGTCATTCTTAATCATGCTACTCAGTAATTTAACCATCGCTTAACAAATCATCAATAGAAATCTTACTTTGAGCAATGTAACTTCCCACTGCACTCTCCAAGACAAGTTTCTGGTTTGCAAAATGCACTATATGATATTTGATCTGCTGAATAGAATTGGATAGTCTTAAGACACTAAATATTGAGTGACATTTTCTGAAAACTGTTTATCTTGAGCCATTCTCTGTAACAACAATTAGCTAACATGACTTGTAGAAGCCATTCTTTACATAGTACACTAAAACACGGTAAAAAAGAATGAGTGAGTCTCTATTTTCCATAATATTCTTCCATAAGCTGAACAGCCCCTTGAAAAACTGGGAAATCCATGCTTGAAATGCAGAGAGGTAGCAGCCTGATTCCACTACAGAAGGTGCTGCACAGGGTAGTGGAGGCACAGAACCCTCACCCAGAGGTCAGTGAAGTAGAGAAAATACATTTCCTGTAGTGTTTCAGTATTAAAATAAGAGAATATATCTTCTAGTTTAGCTGTATAAGCTGTGATTAAAATCTTTAGTCTTTAAAAACGTCGATTATTTGCTCTGGAATCTGTCTCACGATTGTTCCATTGTGGAAAAACAAGGTAATCAAGATTTTTGTTGTCGATTAAACCATGCTTCTCTCCGAGGTGACAAAAACAATGAGCGATAGCATCAGGACCCAAGATAATTGAGCAAAACCCAGACCCATCCAGTGACTGAAACCACAACGGCGTAAAGAGCCCTGAGAGATGTCAACAAAGTCACTTCATCATTACGTCCCCCTCAAAGAAGAATCAACATTCCTGGGAATTTCTAAACCCTGACCCTCTCCCTATAAAGCCCTTTTGTAGCCCTCTTGGGGCACACAAAATCTGGGGGAAACTTTGCCCCCTCTGTCTCTTGAACACGGTGTCAATAAAGCCCTCTTGCTGCTTAACTCCTCCTGTCTTCACTATTGGCTTGCAGCCGGTGGCTCGAATCCACAATTTGCGGTAACTTCAGGATCTGGATTCCCATTAGAGCTCTACCATTTTCATGGTGTGACCTGAACAAGTCTTCTAACCTCTTCGCATCTTTGTCCTTCTATAAAATGAAGGGAAGGCAAGGTCCAGACAAATCAATGCTTCTAAATCATTTTAAGATACAAAACATTCTTCAAACAAAAGCTTACTTGGAACCCCAGTGTGAACACAGGTGAAGGTGAAGTTGCTCTGGCTGAAATAGGGCTGCGATGCATTTATCCGTCTCTTCCAAGGCAACCCCTCTACGGACTCCGAGAAAACCCTAGAAGTGTATACAGCACAGTCTTAAACTAGCTTAGCTGGTCTGGAACATCAGCCCTTGACTTGAAGTTAGAGATTATCTAACAAAATCTCATTATTTAGTATAAATGGGAAACTGAAGAGCCTAGCATTTCAGTAGGTTTCCAAAAGCAAGGGCAATAGCTCAGGTGCCAGACTCATTATCCAGGGATCTGTTCATTATAATCAGTAAAAAAACAAACTCACTGCTGTTGAATTAATTCTGACTCATAGCTACTCTACAGGACACAGTAGAACTGCCCCAAAGGGTTTCCAAGGAGCGGCTGATGGATTCAAACCGCCAATTTTTGGTTAGCAGCCGAATGCTTAACGACTGCGCCACCAACAAATCAAATTAAAAGTAAGAAAAAATATTTTTCTGGAGTGAGTAGCTCTTTACATAATGAGTGCTGAGTTAAAGCAACTTGCAGAGTCAAATTAAATTGGACTACTTTATCATATTGGAACAAGGTGTTATTGAGGTTTACCACCAGTTGCATTTTTCCTATGTTAAGAAACCAGATAAGATTTCATAATCCTCTCGGACAGTGACTACTACCAGCCTCTCCCCCTCCAAACACTCCACCCACCCCAAAAGGTCTATATGTGACTTTGGATCTTTATTTTTCTGAGTACCATGGCTACTGCTGAATAAATATTAGAACTAAGCAGAGAGAGTTTGGAACGTGTGAGAATTCTGGACATGATACTGGCTGATTTAAAACCAAATGATATTGGTCAAACAATTTTCTTTTCAAATTCAATCATCTTCCAGTTTAGAATAATGTGCATGATACACCTTGATCAAAAGAAATCAATGAGCTGTAGATAAAATATTAAATATTCTCACCTATATCCACAATATCCCAACAAAGTTATTTATTTTTTTTTTTTGCCCATTAGTTGCACATAGATTCTGTGGCAGGTTATGAATACAAGGAAAGCTACCAATGGAGTTTCTAGGTTCTCAAGTATGAAAAATGTCAACACAGAGTTCCTTCATTTATATATCTTTACCTATTGATAAACTTAATTACAAAACATCTGCCATTATTTTAGTACCACACATATCAACTTATCTGAACAGCCTTTCCCAGGAAACAAAAGTTGGGCTCATTTTTCATTTGAAAGAATCAGAATGTTAATGTTGAGATCCTGCATAACTTAACTGATGTTGACTTTGCTAACCAATAATGCAATGGACACATGTGCCTCCTACATATTTCATTAACAAATGTTTTCCTCTGAACCAAGTGGATTCTTCAAATGCAAAGGAATTCACCATAGGCAAAGAGTCTATTTAAATACGCAGCGTTGAATGTGTGAGCTCCAATTCCTAGTAAGAGCTGACACTCCCGTGTTAATCCTACTTGACAAAGTAAGCTCAATGTGTACAATTACAGAAAAGCACATCTCCCCCCAGCCCCCATTGTATGTGCATTTCTAGATTTCACCATGGCTTTAATCTTTTTTAAATAGAGTTCCTATTTCACAACTCTTTAAATTAAGATTATATTTTCTAGCTGGCTAGCCTTCATTTCATCAAAGGAATAAAGTTGGTATTTTAAAAAACAAACCCACGTCTGATATTGGGTCATGTACTATCAAATTATGCCCTGTATTTTACCAGCCAAACTGGAAAATTTATACAAGTTAATTCTCACTTTTATCCTCATGCCTGAATATAAAAGCTGAGAGGAATCTATTATCTAGAGAAACATTATTTCCACATAAAAGAGGATCAAAATTGATTCCAGACTTTTCAGAAAGATGTTTAGATGATAGATGTAAGAAGGTTTATAACCTTCAGCAGCATTGAAACTGGAAAGCAGATAGCTAGATGATGATGGTAGGTAGGTAGGTAGGTAGGCAGGTAGGTAGGCAGGTAGGTAGTTTAGATAGATGGATAGATGGCTAGATAGATGATAGATTGATAGATGATAGATAGATTGATAGATGGTAGATAGATAGATGATAGATAGATAGATAGATAGATAGATAGATAGATAGATAGATAGATAGATAGATAGATAGATGATAGATAGATAGATAGATAGATAGATAGATAGATAGATAGATAGATAGGTAGGTAGGTAGGTAGGTAGGTAGGTAGGTAGGTAGGTAGATAGGTAGATAGATAGATAGATGATAGATAGACAGACAGACAGACAGACAGACAGATAGATGATAGATAGATAGATAGATAGATAGATAGATAGATAGATAGATAGATAGATAGATAGATAGATAGATAGATAGATAGGTGATAGATAGTAGATAGGTGATAGATAGTAGATAGGTGATAGATAGATAGATAGATAGATAGATAGATAGATAGATAGATAGATAGATAGATAGATAGATAGATAGATAGATAGATAGACAGATGATAGATAGACAGATAGACAGACAGATAGACAGATAGACAGGTAGACAGATAGACAGATAGACAGATAGACAGATAGACAGATAGACAGATAGACAGATAGACAGATAGACAGATAGACAGATAGACAGATAGACAGATAGACAGATAGATAGATAGATAGATAGATAAAGTAGATAGACCAAATCCATTGCTGTGGAGTCAGTTCCAACACACAGCGGCCCTGTAGGACAGAGTAGAACTTCCCCCTAGGGCTTCCAAGACTGTAAATCTTTAGGGAAGCAGATTGCCACATCTTTCTCCGGTGGAGAAGCTGGTGGGTTCAAACCACGGACCTTTTGGTTAGCAGCCTAGCACTTAACCACTGCCCCACCAGGGATTCTTAGATAGATAGATGGACGGATGGATGGAGAGATATAAATATATATTGATCAGTATAACATATTGATCAATATAATATGCCATAAGTTTAAAACTCACTCTCATTTCAGGTGATAAAACCACTCCTCATTTCTTCAAACAGGAAGTTGCTAAAACAACAACAAAGCACTCAATTGCTTCAGGAGTGTAATTAGAAAAAAAAAAAAAGGAAAAGAATAAAGTTTAGCAATAAAGGCAAATACTTCCATCTTGTGGCTGGATTTGAAATAACAGGTTTTAATTCAGGATTGATTGCTATGGAAAATTTAACTCATGAATTCATCATGAAAATCACTGTCACTTTAATCCTTCCTAAGTGCCAGACATCGTATTAAGCATTTTATGTAAATTATATCATTTAACACTCACAGTAACATCAAGAGTCATGTGTCACTTAAATTTTGAAGTAAATCATGTAATTCTGTAACATAAATGTAACTCCTATAATCCCAACATTTTATTTCACAGATGGCAACAACAAAAACCCCTGTTGTTAAAAGACTGATAGTCATTGACTGGAAACTCTGGTGGCCTAGTGGTTAAGAGCTATGGCTGATAACCAAAAGGTTGGCAGTTTGAATCCACCAGGCACTCCTTGGAAACCCTATGGGGCAGTTCTACTCTGTCCTATAGGGTTGCTGTGAGTTGGAATCACTCAATGGCCATAGGTTTAGTCATTGACTTGTCATTTTCTCGAACAGAACTCTGACCTCTTGATTCTTGGTCTTATGTTAAAATTGTCTATTCCCTCTTGTGCGATGCTCTTCTCAGTCATACATGATTGGAAAATATAAATCTCTAATTTAACACTATAGTATTTATGATCCCTGAATTCTTCCTATCGAAATAAAGAGTATTATACTGCTTAATTCGGCAATCAAATATAGAGTTACAATTGATCTCTCACTGGGAAAAAAGGAACTCTTAAAAACCTAATGCTGGATCAGGTCAAAATTGCTACTTCTTTTTCGTCAGTGGTCACTGAAAAACTTTCAGAAGAAATAACAAGTACGGTTGGTCTTCAGACAAATGACAAAGGTTCAGAAGAGAACGGAACATGAAATTAAATGACTAGGAATATACATTAAAAGGAATCATTAAACTACCATGCCATGGAGTCCATTTTACTGTATCATCTAACTTTAGCTAAATCAGTGAGAAAAAGACAGAGAGAGAAACAGAGAGACAGAACAGTAGAGAAACAAAGAAATTTTCATTACATTCACATATCTTTTAAAGACAGAGTATCATTTTCTGAAAATGTTCCTAAGTGAATATTTGCTAGATTTACACCAAAGACTTCCTGATATGATTCCAGATACAGGGGGCAGAATAAGACTACTGTGGGAAGGTAGCTATTTCAGAGACTCTAGTTATTGGTTGCTGGTTTGAGGACTCTGCCTTAGGTCATGGAAGTCAGCAAGACCTGAATTGTTGTTGTTGTTAGATGCCATCGAGTAATGATCCTATGTACAAGAGAACAAAACACTGGCCAGCCCTGCCCCGTCCTCACAATTGTTGCTATGTTTGAGGCCATTGTTGCAGCACTGTGTCAATTCATCTTGACCAGGGTCTTCCTCTTTTTCACTGACCCTTTCTTTTACCAATCGTGATGTTTTGCTCCAGGGGCTGGTCCTTTCTAATAACATGTCCAAAGTGCATGAGATGAAGCCTCGCCATCCAAGCTTCTAAGGATTGTTACAGCTGTACCTCTTCCAAGACAGATTTGTTCATTCTTCTGGCAGTCTGTGGTATATTCAGTATTCTTCACCAACACCATATTTCAAAGGCGTCAATTATTTTTCAGTCTTCCTGACTCATTGCCCAGCTTCTGCATGCATATGAGGCAACTGAATTTATCATGGCTTGGGTCAGGAAAACTTTAGTCCTCAAAGTGACTTCTTTGCTTTTCAACACTTTAAAGAGGTCTTTTGCAGCGGATTTGCCCAACATAGTTTAATTTCTTGACTGCTGCTTCCATGGGCACTGATTATGGACCCAAGTAAAGTGAAATCCTTGACAATTTCAGTCATTTCTCCATTTATCATGATGTTGCTTATTGATGCACTTATGAGGGTTTTTGTTTTCTTTATGTTGAGGCATAATCCATATTGAAGGCTATAGTCTTTGATCTTCATCAGTAAGTACTTCAAGTCATCTTCATTTTCTGCAAGTAAGGTTGTGTTATCTGCATAACACAGGTTAAGTAGTTTCCTTCTAATCCTGATGCTTCATTCTTCTTCATATAGTCCAGCTTCTTGGATTATTTGCTCAGCATACAGATTAAATAAGTATGGTGAAAGGAAGGTCCAAATGAAGATTTCCATTTTTAAAACTTGCTTAATCTTGGAAAAAAACAAATGCCCTGGTAGCACAGTGGTTAAGAGTTTGGCTGCTAACCAAAAGGTCAGCAATTTGAATCCACCAGTCATTCCTTAGAAACCCTACACGGCATTTCTACTGCGTCCAATAGGGTCACTATGAGTCTGAATCAACTTGATGGCAATGGGTTTGTTTTAATCTTGGAAAAGGTTAAGACTGACTAAATAAAGCAATCCATGATAATCATTGTTGTTTCATTTTCCGCAGCCTGTTGACAATGTGCAGATCCTCTTTTGCGCAAGAAATGGGAAACAACTGCTCACTTGCCTCGTGCCCTTCCCAAGCGTTTTCTCTACCTTTAGTCTCTTTACAGAAATGGTCAGATCTGTCGAAGCAGGAGGGAACTTCCTTCCATAAGCTGACATCAGCAGGAAAGATAGAACTGTCTTATCTAGTTTTATATTACTACTGGGAAAACACTTGTATACCTTTTCTTATTTTAATTAATTTGAATAAGGTAGAAGAAACATTGAAGTCAGTTAAAAAACTCACAGACATTTCGTGTAAGAGGAATCATAAAATATTTGTCCTTTTGTGTCTGATTTTTCACTCAGCATAATGTTTTCAAGGCTCATCCATGTCATAGCATATATTGGAACTTTATTTCTCTTTACGGCTAGTTAATATTCCCTTGTATGTATTTTGTTTATCTATTTACCTGTTGGTGGACATTTTGGCTGTTTGTACCTTTTGGCCGTTGTGGTCACTGAGCTTCTGTTAAAGGGGATGGAAAAATTGGGGTCGAGTAAATGCTGCTGGTTGAATGACATGATGAACATAATTAATGTCACTGAAGTGTACATGTGAAGATCGTAGAAATGATAAATATCTTGTTATCTGCATATTTACCATAATTTTAAAAGAAACAAAAAAACAATCTGCAAAACTCTAAAAACCGAAGGAAAAGAAGCAAATAGGACTATATGTTCTTATAGGTCTAAGTAAAAAGAGAGGAAGATTTATATTGATGTCATACACTAATTCTTACCTGATAAGATTTGTTTTTTAAGTGAATTTAGTGTTTGGAAAGTATATGTTAATGAAATTTTAAGATTATTAAAAATTAATTACTGTTAAATCTTTCTACATTATAAACACTTTAAGCATCAAGGCAGAACTTTCGCTCAGCAAAATATGATTCCATTCTTCAAATGTATGCAATACTGTATACCATACCAAGATAAATAATTTTCATATTCTTCGAATAAGCCCAATTTTTAAGGTGGCCTTTCTTTTTTTGCCTATTTCAAATCTGTAACAAAATTTCCAACTATCCATACAATATATACCTAATTTCTCAAGCTATAGACTTCTGAAATGTCTTAAATTATATCTACAGACTAGCACTGCAAGTGGAAAGCTTGCCTTAAAGATTCTCTGTATCCTGCCACTCTTGGCCAATAGGCAAGAGACCCCATGGGTTTTATTCTCTCTTTCAGAATTGACTCAGTGTATTGAATTAGCTGCTGACTGGAGGGAGTGAGCATCTCGGTAACAAAGTACACCAGGTATAATAGTCTTCACAGCCTGAAACAGCCCCTGAGGTCGTATCTTCAACATCTGTATGCATGACTTAGCACTTGAGCTACTGTTGAAACGGAGATACCAAGCTGGGATATGTACAATGACCAAATTAGCGCACCACTGCTTCTTATTACTGTCAAATTCCACCAGGCTTTCTTTCTCCTGAATTATGTTATTAACTCCTTCCACTAAGCGTAGCAATCGAATAAAACAGATACATAGCAAATGGTATCAAATTCAAAAGTCTCATCTAGATTCAGGTTCTGTAATAAAGTTCTTAAAAGAATAGTTCAAAAATAGTAATATGTGGAGAGTGGTCAGGATTAGATTCACAGAGAATATATAGCCATTAATAAGACCCATAGGCTCTTGCTCACTCCTAGGTGAAAGACAGAGTGCCCCTAAACTCCCAGTCCCTTCCATGCTCTGGAGGAAAATGAGAGGTATAAAAGATGTAACAGCTCTCTTAAGGCATCCCTAGGGGCCCTTCCTCTGAGAAAAGAACATTCTTCTTCCCAGTAGAAACATAAATTCTACATCTTCAGTCCCTATAATACTGACAGTGCTCAGGGCAGGCTGGAGGCAAAGGGGGAGGAGACATCACAAGGCACATAGGACAAAAATGGTCCAGATGGTGAGTCAACCACTGAAGTAAGGCTGCCCATAATATTTTCTTGCCAAGTATTACCGGAAAACAGTGTCTTGCCAAATAAAAGTGTACGCTCCTTCTGCTTAAAAACAAAACAAAATGAAGAAGTGGTATATTAAGAAACTATAGTGTAAGAGGTATCACTATTTTATGTAAGTTTGGTTGGAAGTTTTTAAGCAAAGTTAAGAGGTGGACTGTGATTACTTGTTCACTCTCAAAAAAAACCTTAACCCGTTGCCACTGACTCTGTTAATCAAAAGAGGTTAATAAGATTCAATTAAGGATAGATATTTATGAGAAATTTAGTAGTATGTTCCTGGGGAAAAAAATAAGACTTTCTCAGTAACAGTAGTATAGAGATAAATAGTTACTAGGTCTTAGGCTCCATAGAACTAACTAACCAGCTACCAAATTCAAGAAGAAATTTCCTTGGCAGTGCTGTATTTATCAATTAAGAGCATCATAGTGAGTTTATGGCTTTCTCCTAAAACATTGATCATTAGACACAGTAGGAAGCAGGATTCTTGATTGGATGCACTATTGACCAGTTCTGGTGTGTAAATTTCTGTTTGGAGTTTGCAGAGCTCTCCAAATTTCACAACCCAACACAATTTCCTCTGGGCTCTGGAAATTAAATCAACCTTTTGTCCAAAGGAGATAGATTTATGTCGCTGAAGATGAATGCATTCTCTGGAGTTGAGGGAGAAAAAGGCTACTGGCCTTAAGGAGCATTTTCTCACTTTCTCTGTTGATGGTTTTAACCAGTTATATCACATTTGGAAACCCTGGTGGTGCAGTGGTTAAAAGCTACAGCTGCTAATCAAAAGGGTAGCAGTTCAAATCTACCAGGCACTCCTTGGGAACCCTACGGGGCAGTTCTACTCTGTCCTATAGTGTCACTATGAGTTGAATCAACTTGACAGCAATTTTTTTTTTAATATATCACATTTTGCTCCCAGAGAGTTTGTGTTATGATTAGTTTCTTTGAGATTAATTCGATCTGATTAATTTGGGTTTTTTTGGGGGGGTGGGGACGTTGACTATACAAATTTGAATGAGTATTTGGCCCAGGTTTTGAAGCTTCGGAGATAATAAATTCCTTCCAATATGACTACTAAAAAAAAAAAAAAGAATGATCTAGATGGAATATGTGGCCACCTTTTGATCTAATTTGAAGAACACTATGAGCTGGAATCGACTCGGCAATGGGAATGGGTTTAAGTTGTCCTCAGGACTATCACCACTTCTCTTAGAAGGTACTGAATTTCCAACATTTTTGATTTGTTCCTTTAATTTAAAAATGAGAATTTTTGGCCTTCAGGAGCTCCTTAATAAAAAGCAAATATCTTGTGTAAAACCAATTGTGGTGGAGTTGATTCCAGCTCAAGGTGACCTCACGTATCAGAGTAGAACTGTATTCCATAGGGTTTTCAATGGGTGATTTCTCAGAAGTAGATTGTCACACCATTCTTCTGAGGTGCCTCTGAGTGAACCTGTACCACCAATATTTTGGATAACAGCCGAGTGTGTTAACAGTTTGCATCAGTCGAGTCCACCCAGACGCATTTTGGAAGAAGGGCCTGACAAGCTACTTCTCCCTTTTACACTTTAGTTTGATGTATTTCTACTCCATTTCTAACAAACAGGATCAGTGTCTTGCTCTCCCTTTTGGTTGCAGACAAACCCTGAACTGAGTGTTTCAGGTAAAAGGTGAAGGCCTTAAATATTAGAGTACACTGTGTTAAAATTCTGATACTATTTTAATAGGGGATTGTTCATACTGGGAAAGAAATGCTGGACGTTTCAAAGTTTAAAATATTTTGTAGACTATTGCTGAAAGATAAACTAGAAAATAGGCAGCAAAATATTGAACATTAGACTGAGTTGATAAATATTCCTTCAAATACATAATAGGCATTTGTGAAAATCTTTTCACTCTAGCTGTGTGATGCCAAATTCTCAACATTTGAAATTGTGAACTCCTGGTTACAAAAGCAACCCAGTCTTTGGTGCTTACTTCTGTTTACATTTGGCAAATGGAGTCTTCCTGCTTTTAGGAAAGGAAGGCTTAAGGAGGCTTATTACCTCCTACACATCAAATAGCTTCTACATTTTCTTCCTTAAATACAAGTTAGATAGGTATGCAATAATTAGAAAGTTGAACTAAAATGGTCAGGGCATAATACAGGAGATACCAGTCCAAGCAACCTTTACATATTTTGGAGTTCTCTTGATGTGTTCATGAAAGCAAAACTGCAGCTGAATTCCAACTTCCTTCATATAAAACGACCTTGGCTATAAAGTTGTGGCTTATCTCCAGCAGAGGAAGTTTAGTGGACCAACCCCAGAAGTACATATTAAGCAAGCTCTGAACTTTATTCTCAAGGGTTCCTGAAATCCAAAGAACAGGAAAATGAAACTTCTTAAAGCTTAAAATGAATTCAGTTGTTAAAAACATGCATACCAAACCAAAACCAAACCCGCTGGCATCAGGTCAATTCCAACTCATGGCAACTCCATGTGTTACAGAGTAGACCTGCTCCATAGAGTTTTTTTGGTTGTAATCTTTAGGGAAGAGGATCACCAGGCCTTTCTTCCATAGCACTGCTATGTGAGTTCAAAGCACCTTGGAGCCCTGGTGGCTCAGTGATTAATGGCTTGGCTGCTAACCAAAAGGTCTGCAGTTTGAATCTACCAGCCACTCCTTAGAAATCCTATGGGGCAGTTCTACTCTGTCCTAAAGGGTTGCTATGAGTCGGAACTGACTCGACAGCACATAACAACAACAACAATCTTTAGGTTAGTAGTAAAGCGCAAACTGTTTGTACCACCTAAAAAACCACCTAGGGACCTTAAAAATATGTATATTTTCATATAATCTTTTAAGTATAATTTTATATACATGGTTGTTGTTGTAGTTGTTAGGTGCCCTCGAGTCAGCACTATGCACAACAGAAAAAAACACTGCCTGGTCCTGCGTCATCCTTATAATCCTTATTATGCTTGACCCCATTGCTGCAGCCACTGTGTCAATCCGCCTCGTTGAGAGCCTTCCTCTTTTCCGCTGACCCTGTACTTTGTCAGGCATGATGTCCTTCTCCAGAGACTGACCTTCCTGATAACATGTGCAAAGTATGTAAGATGCAGTCTCACCATCCTTGCTTCTAAAAAGCATTCTGGTTGTACTTCTTCCAAGACGGATTTATTTGTTCTCCTGACAGTCCACGGTATGTTCAATATTCTTCACCAACACCACAATTCAAAGGCATCATATGAGCATTAAAAAGGGAGCCCTGATGGTGCAGTAGTTAAGCACCTGGCTGCTAACTGAAAGGTCGGTGGTTGGAACCCACCAGCTGCTCTGTGGAACAAAGATGCAGCAGTCTGCCTCTGTAAACACTTACAGCCTTGGAAACCCTATGGGGCAGGTCAACTCTGTCCTATAGTGTCATTATCAGCTGAAATTTGACTCTACGGCAATGGATTTATAAGCATTATATTGGAGTAATTGCTTAAAAAGTTTGATAAAAATTACACATATTTTTAAAATATACTAAGACCATTAATTAATCTTCTGTCCTTCAGTTGGACTGTTTTTTTAAATACTCAGCAGTTTACGTATAGTTTCTATAAAATGTGAAGAGAAAACTCAAAACTTGTCTACTTAGGTCTACTTGGCTCTCCATGACATTTGACCTATTTAATATATATATATATATATATATGTATAAAATATGTGCTGTCAATTCCAACTCATTGTGACCCTATAGGACACAGTGACCCTATAGAACTGCCCCATAGAGTTTCCAAGGAACAGCTGGTGGATTCAAACTGACAACCTATTGGCTTGCAGCCAAGCTCTTAGCCACTACACCACCAGGGCTCCTTATATATAATCCAGACACAGTTAAGGGCCAATCAACCAAGGAAATCTAAGGAAGAGAGTTGCCACTTTTTCCTCATACAAGATTGCCTTCATTCAAACCCTGTATCAAGATACCATGAAAAATATCAAAATCAGGAAATAATGCCAGTAGGAGTTGCAAATAGTTTCATCAGTCCTGGCGGAAAAGCAGAAGACTTAGCAATTCTGAAGTAATTTTTAAAAACTCAGCCAAATTTAATCCAAGAAACTCTGATCATAGTGGAAGAGTTCCAGGAAGGTAGGAAGCAAAATCTAACTGAATTCTATTTTCTCAGTCATCAGAGAATTCATGTGCTGTACCAGTTCAATGAATCCTAAAACCTGCAATCATTTGTATTCAGCCTTAAGATGAAAAACTGTAGTGCATCCCAAAGCTATATTTCTCTTTAATCTCACAACATAATATCAAACAAAGAAATCCAGAATGGATCAGCTTCAATCCTTCTGGAGCAGTCAGACATGGGAAGTATCCCCAGTCTTACAGTGAGAATCAGGAATTACAGCCATATTAAAATATAAAGCCATCTTGTAGAGAAAGCTCTTTTCTCCATACTCCCTTCCTTCCACCCATTACCTAAGCCCATGACCTCAAATAATCCCCAGATCTGGGAAACATTAGTAGAAGTGCTCCAGCTGAACCCCACCATGTCCCCAGTAGGTGAAGGTAGCCTCTGAGGTAACCAACATCAAGGTTATCATGAAATCTAACATTCATGTCAGACACAGAGATGCTCCATATGAAATAAAGACGCCATTGATGGAGGAGCACGTAAATGTGTTACCAGAACAAAACAATATCCTGGGTGAGGAAGTGATAAACAATAAGCCATTCCGACCACACCTGTTCCTCATTAAGGGACAGAAGCTTCTTGGAAACTGTTAATACTTTCAGCATCTGCCAGAGGGAATAAAGTGCTTTGTAAAGGAAAAAAAATGTTTTTAAAAGGTGGTGGTAGGACTGAGCAGATGTGTGTCTATTCACTGATCGTACTACAGTGGGAGTTAGCGAATAAAGGTTTAATAATTAAAGCTAAGGCATAAGCAACCTAGATCCAACACAATGGATCTAAGAAATTGAAAAGGTTCATTCACATTCAGAAAGGCCCATTCCAGTGCCCACTCTTCAGCTGAAATTGTGTAATTAAAAGACAAAAATTCATCTTTTATTTATTGCCTATCCTTCAGAGTTTCCATAAAATGAGACTTCTTAGAGATAACTCACATTTGTTATTTGAACTAACTTTTGGGTTAGGGAACAAAATGAAGAGCTCACACAGACGCCAACCCTTCTCTACAGGATGAGGAAGCGAGCTGCCTTAGCTGTCGCTAAGTGCCATCCAGTCAATTTTGACCCATAGTGACCCCATGTGACAGAGCAGAACTACCCCGTAGGGTTTTCAGGGCTGTAGTTCTGGTGGTGCAGTGGTTGAGAGCTCGGCTGCTAACCAAACTGTCAGAAGTTCAAATGCACCAGGCGCTCCTTAGAGACCCTTTGGGGCAGTTAGTTCTACTCTGTCCTCCTACATGGTTGCTGTGAGGCAGAATCCACTTGACAGCAAGAGGTCTTGGAATCTTTAGGGAAGTAGATTGTCAGGTCTTTTTCCTTCAGAGCTGCTGGATTGCCGCCAGGTTTTTGGTTAGCAGCCGAGCAGTTAACCTTGGCATCACCAGGGCCCCCTGAATTCCTAGTAGTAGCACAAAACGGCCTCCTGTAGTTTTGAAAGGTCCGCTACCTTTGGGGGAATAGCGCAAAGGTTTAGGGGTAAGCCCTCTCCTCCTTCTCAGACTGAATATGGAAGCTGCCCTAAGAATGGCATCACAGTGCTGGGGAATCCGGGTAAAGAACCAGCAAAACTGCAGACCTATGGAAGCACTAAAAACTGTATTTCTTCCTTTCCTGGCTCTCCCTTTTTTCCAGAAATCACTGCTGAAGCCCAATATGAGGAGGGTAAACCAAGCCAAAACAAAACGAAAAACCGTTGCCGTAGATTCCGACTCACAGCAACTCTGTAGGACAGAGTAAAACTGCCCCATAGGATTTCCAAGGAGCACCTGGTGGATTTGAACTGCGGACCTTTTGGTTGGCAGCCATAGTGCTTAACCACTAAGCCACCAGGATGTCCATAATGAGGGTGGTGCTGGAAAATATAGACAATATATCCGCCCTTATAATACTGCATCTAGATAGTCTGACTCTATCTTTGGCTTAAACAAGAAAATGAAAAGGAAATTTTCTATACCTGGAGTAAATTAATTTCTCTGTTAGAAAATCATCCTGTTTAATTCCTCAGAGTCTGAGTTTCTGGGAGAAATTAGTAGGAGCTTTATTTCTTTGGGACCACTAGGGATAATTTCATTACTGCTGTGCTGCTATAAGGCCCTGGACCATCTCCAGTGGCTTCACATGTGACTGACTTCTATTCAGAGGGGGCCAAAGGCACTGAGAGACACTGATTTGATAACTATTGAAACTTTGATTAAGATCAAATGTTCTCTCAGGGTACTTTAGCCTTCTCTCCGTGATCTGATTTTTTCCCCCCATCTCAACCGTTACGTCTAACTCCTGAGTACAATATTTGCTATTTCAAATTACTACCACAAGATAGCAGAATAACTTAATTTGAGCTCCATTTGGTGAGGTAATGGATTCCGAAACTGATAAGAGCAAATCAGGAAATATGTTAGGAATATGATTATGATGTGGTACAGAACAATATAAACTTAAATAAAATAAACTTAACTAATTTTAAGAATTAAATGCATAATCATTATTTTTATTAAGAGTCAATCATAAAAGGATATTATGTGGAACTTTATAAATTTACAACAAACTGATCATTTATTAATATAATCACGGTCAGTATTGAAACCCTACTTTCAAGTCATTATAGATTAAAATGATACATGGGTATATATGTCAATCTGTGTGCTTCTAACTAATTCCCAGCCTTATTATTTTGAATGTGTCTCTATAAAATTTGTGGTTTAATTATAGAGCAAACAGAGAAAAGGGAGAGAATATGGTGATACTTTTTTTTATTAGTTTTTGAAGTAATAAAACGTTCTCTAAGTTTTCTATTTAAATAGCATAAAATGTCTCATCTTAGTAGTCATGGATGATTCTTCACAGGCCTAACTATAAACGTTTCTCAAGAATCCTAGTCAGTCCCTGGAGATTCAACAGAGCTTCCGTCACGTCTGTCCCCAAAAGCAGAAGCCTGAGAAAACAGATGGGTCTTCCTCTATGACCCTGATATCAGCAGCCCCAGCCTCTGGAAAATAGTTAAGGGGAAGAGTTTCAAGGCCATGAGTCCTTCTCAAAAAAGATTCTGCATCCTTTCCTCAGAATTCAAAATAAAATACTAATCCATATACCAGTGGATGGGTTGCATCTCAATAGATTACTAAATGTCCCATCAGATTCAGAATAAAGAAGAGGAAAAGATAGGCAAATTTTGGGGAGCGGGCAAAGCACTTATGAGATACATTTGTTAGTACGAGAAGTCAAAAACTTCCTAAGATATAGCAGTGCCATACACTGCAATTACGGAATGGAGTAAAATAAGTTTAAAATCAAGCAGTTTAGCCTGGATCAATGCTAATGACAGAGAATATACTACATTTTTTAGTATGCCTGTAAGTATGAATAATTAATACCACCATTGGGGCATAAGTATAAAAAGTACAGAATCAGATGGGAAATGATGCAAAACATTTTCTCAGTCTAAGGATTTTTGAAAATTATTTGCATGAGTAACTCTCAACTATATTAATAAGAAAGTAGGAAGTCAGTAAATAAATGCTAGAAATACTACATTCATCATAACTTTTATTTCTTCTCTGGAAAGACTCGATTTCCTAAAAATAAATAATTTATTTTCTTTTTTTTTTTAAGAAAGAGAATCATTTGGGACTAAGGCCTATTTTACAGAATTACAGATGAGGGTAAGAAGCCAAATGGTCTTCTTTCTGTTTTCATTAAAAATGTCCCAAAACTACCATCACATTTTTTTGAATACATTATTCCTCAGGTGTACACTAATAAAAATCATCTTCCATTTTTCAAAGAAAAGTATAGCGATGATTGGATATCATGGACACTCTAATAAACTATTACAATAACTATCTTCCTTCATACCTCTCCCTTCCCTTCCTTTAAGGAATGAATGAGTGGATTTCTTTTTCTGCCAAAACATTTCCTCTTCAGCATACCTTTTCTTCATTAATTCCATTATTATCCATCCACCAACCAGTTATTGGATTCTTTCTCCTCATTCTCTCTGCAACTACCTCAATTTTGGACTTTATCTCTTTTGCCTAAAGTATTGCAACAACTTTTTAAATTTTCTTGTTGCCTCCAATACTGAATCTTTTCATACTGCTACCAAAGAGAACATTCTAAAAAGCAGATCTGTAGTCACACCTCCTCCTTAAAATTCTTTATAACTCCTATACAGGAGGAAATCAACATTTCTTAGAGTGGCATACAAAATCCTTCAAGAGATAACTAAGATTTCATATCTGACCTTTTCCCTTTCCACTCCTCTACCTTCTCTATTTATTTCATCACCTTGCATTCTAGACACTCAGAAATGCATATGGTTTTCCAATAAGTGTCATGCCATTTCACACCTCTGTGCCATTGCTTAAACAGTCCGTGTTCCTTAGGCACCCTACTACCTTCAGACTTCTGGGTAAACTCTTCCTACAAATTCTTTAAGTTCTGTACCTCTCCAGATCTCTTGCTCTGTTAAACTTTCCTCAATCCACCACTTGAACTTAATTACTCTTCCCTTTGTATCAAACTCTACCTAGAATATAATTTTATTATTTCATGCACTTTATTTTAAAATAATTTGCATAAGTGTCTTCCCTATTAGGCTTTGCAAGCTCTAAAATAGGGACACACGACTTCCCCCCCCCCCTTTCTTTCTTGTATTCCCAATGTGCTGGAGAATGTTTGGTATACAAGATGCATTAAAATATTTTTAATTTAATTTAAAAATAGATAGAAACTGGATTAAAATCATAAGATCTACAATGTATAAGCCATCATATTAGGTATTGTGGGAAATAAAAATACAATTAAAACATTTTTCTGCCCTCAAAAAGTTAATAGGAGATCTACAGGAGGCGGAGCCAAGATGGCGGACTAGGCAGACGCTACCTCGGAGCCCTCTTACAACAAAGACACGGAAAAACAAGTGAATCGATCACATACATAACAATCTACAAACCCTGAACAAAAAACACAGATTTAGAGATGGAGAACGAACTAATACGGGGAAGCAGCGATTGTTTTCAGAGCCTGGAGCCAGCGTACCAGTCAGGTACGGCACAAACACAGAAAGCTGCTCCACCCCGCTGAACTAACCCCAGGAGGGGGACCAGCCGGTTCCGCGGGCAGCGTGGGACGCAGCCGGTAGAAGAAGTCCCCGGGTGGCAGTGACTGGTCTTGGAACGGGGAGAGCAGCGTCCCAGCCAGGGAACCATCCCACCGGGATTTGGGCTGGACGCAGCGGATTTTCTGGAAAAATTAGTTTCCCAGTGATGGCTCGGAGACAACAATCCATATCAAACCACTTAAAGAAGCAGACCATGACAGCTTCTCCAACCCCCCCAAACAAAAGAATAAAAATCTTTCCCAAATGAAGATACAATCCTGGAATTATCAGATACAGAATATAAAAAACTAATTTACAGAATGCTTCAAGACATCACAAATGAAATAAGGCAAACTGCAGAAAAAGCCAAGGAACACACTGATAAAACTGTTGAAGAACTCAAAAAGATCATTCAATAACATAGTGGAAAAATTAATAAGTTGCAAGAATCCATAGAGAGACAGCATGTAGAAATCCAAAAGATTAACAATAAAATTACAGAATTAGACAACACAATAGGAAGTCAGAGGAGCAGACTCGAGCAATTAGAATGCAGACTGGGACATCTGGAGGACCAGGGAATCAACACCAACATAGCTGAAAAAAAATCAGATAAAAGAATTAAAAAAAATGAAGAAACCCTAAGAATCATGTGGGACTCTATCAAGAAGGATAACTTGTGGGTGATTGGAGTCCCAGAACAGGGAGGGGGGACAGAAAACACAGAGAAAATAGTTGAAGAACTCCTGACACAAAACTTCCCTGACATCATGAAAGACGAAAGGATATCTATCCAAGATGCTCATCGAACCCCATTTAAGATTGATCCAAAAAGAAAAACACCAAGACATATCATCATCAAACTCACCAAAACCAAAGATAAACAGAAAATTTTAAAAGCAGCCAGGGAGAAAAGAAAGGTTTCCTTCAAGGGAGAATCAATAAGAATAAGTTCAAACTACTCAGCAGAAACCATGCAGGCAAGAAGGGAATGGGACGACATATACAGAACACTGAAGGAGAAAAACTGCCAACCAAGGATCATATATCCAGCAAAACTCTCTCTGAAATATGAAGGAGAAATTAAGATATTTACAGATAAACACAAGTTTAGAGAATTTGCAAAAACCAAACCAAAGCTACAAGAAATACTAAAGGATATTGTTTGGTCAGAGAACCAATAATATCAGATATCAGCACAACACAAGGTCACAAAACAGAATGTCCTGATATCAACTCAAATAGGGAAATCACAAAAACAAACAAATTAAGATTAATTTTTAAAAAAATACACATAACAGGGAATCATGGAAGTCAATAGGTAAAAGATCACAATAATCAAAAAGAGGGACTAAATACAGGAGGCATTGAACTGCCACATGGAGAGTGATACAAGGCGATATAGAACAATACAAGTTAGGTTTTTACTTAGAAAAATAGGGGTAAATAATAAGGTAACCACAAAAAGGTATAACAACTCTATAACTCAAGATAAAAACCAAGAAAAACGTAATGACTCAACTAACATAAAGTCAAACACTATGAAAATGAGGATCTCACAATTGACTAAGAAAAACACCTCAGCACAAAAAAGTATGTGGAAAAATGAAATTGTCAACAACACACATAAAAAGGCATCAAAATGACAGCACTAAAAACTTATTTATCTATAATTACGCTGAATGTAAATGGACTAAATGCACCAATAAAGAGACAGAGAGTCACAGACTGGATAAAGAAACACGATCCATCTATATGCTGCCTACAAGAGACATACCTTAGACTTAGAGACACAAACAAACTAAAACTCAAAGGATGGAAAAAATGTATCAAGCAAACAATAAGCAAAAAAAGAAGAGGAGTAGCAATATTAATTTCTGACAAAATAGACTTTAGAGTTAAATCCACCACAAAGGATAAAGAAGGACACTATATAATGATAAAAGGGACAATTGATCAGGAAGACATAACCATATTAAATATTTATGCACCCAATGACAGGGCTGCAAGATACATAAATCAAATTTTAACAGAATTGAAAAGTGAGATAGATACCTCCACAATTATAGTAGGAGACTTCAACACACCACTATCGGAGAAGGACAGGACATCCAGTAAGAAGCTCAATAGAGACACGGAAGACCTAATTACAACAATCAACCAACTTGACCTCATTGACTTATACAGAACTCTCCACCCAACTGCTGCAAAATATACTTTTTTTTCTAGCACACATGGAACATTCTCTAGAATAGACCACATATTAGGTCATAAAACAAACCTTTGCAGAGTCCAAAACATCGAAATATTACAAAGCATCTTCTCAGACCACAAGGCAATAAAACTAGAGATCAATAACAGAAAAACTAGGGAAAAGAAATCAAATACTTGGAAAATGAACAATACCCTCCTGAGAAAAGACTGGGTTATAGAAGACATCAAGGAGGGAATAAGGACATTCATAGAAAGCAACGAGAATGAAAATACTTCCTATCAAAACCTCTGGGACACAGCAAAAGCAGTGCTCAGAGGCCAATTTATATCAATAAATGCACACATACAAAAAGAAGAAAGAGCCAAAATCAGAGAACTGTCCCTACAACTTGAACAAATAGAAAGTGAACAACAAAAGAATCCATCAGGCACCAGAAGAAAACAAATAATAAAAATTAGAGCTGAACTAAATGAATTAGAGAACAGAAAAACAATTGAACGAATTAACAAAGCCAAAAACTGGTTCTTTGAAAAAATTAACAAAATTGATAAACCATTGGCTAGACTGACTAAAGAAATACAGGAAAGGAAACAAATAACCTGAATAAGAAATGAGAAGGACCACATCACAACAGAACCAAATGAAATTAAAAGAATCATTTCAGATTATTATGAAAAATTGTACTCTAACAAATTTGAAAACCTAGAAGAAATGGATGAATTCCTGGAAAAACACTACCTACCTAAACTAACACATTCAGAGGTAGAACAACTAAATAGACCCATAACAAAAAAAGAGATTGAAACGGTAATCAAAAAACTCCCAACAAAAAAAAGCCCTGGCCCGGATGGCTTCACTGCAGAGTTCTACCAAACTTTCAGAGAAGAGTTAACACCACTACTTCTGAAGGTATTCCAAAGCATAGAAAATGACGGAATACTACCCAACTCATTCTATGAAGCCACCATCTCCCTGATACCAAAACCAGGTAAAGACATTACAAAAAAAGAAAATTATAGACCTATATCCCTCATGAACATAGATGCAAAAATCCTCAACAAAATTCTAGCCAATAGAATCCAACAACACATCAAAAAAATAATTCACCATGATCAAGTGGGATTTATACCAGGTATGCAAGGCTGGTTTAATATCAGAAAAACCATTAATGTAATCCATCACATAAATAAAACAAAAGACAAAAACCACATGATCTTTTTTTTTTTTTAATGCAAGGCTGGTTTAATATCAGAAAAACCATTAATGTAATCCATCACATAAATAAAACAAAAGACAAAAACCACATGATCTTATCAATTGATGCAGAAAAGGCATTTGACAAAGTCCAACACCCATTTATGATAAAAACTCTTACCAAAATAGGAATTGAAGGAAAATTCCTCAACTTAATAAAGGGCATCTATGCAAAGCCAACAGCCAATATCACTCTAAATGGAGAGAACCTGAAAGCATTTCCCTTGAGAACGGGAACCAGACAAGGACGCCCTTTATCACCGCTCTTATTCAACATTGTGCTGGAAGTCCTAGCCAGGGCAATTAGGCTAGACAAAGAAATAAAAGGTATCCGGATTGGCAAGGAAGAAGTAAAGTTATCACTATTTGCAGATGACATGATTATATACACAGAAAACCCTAAGGAATCCTCCAGAAAACTACTGAAACTAATAGAAGAGTTTGGCAGAGTCTCAGGTTATAAAATAAACATACAAAAATCACTTGGATTCCTCTACATCAACAAAAAGAACACTGAAGAGGAAATCACCAAATCAATACCATTCACAGTAGCCCCCAAGAAGATAAGATACTTAGGAATAAATCTTACCAAGGATGTAAAAGACCTATACAAAGAAAACTACAAAGCTCTACTACAAGAAATTCAAAAGGACATACTTAAGTGGAAAAACATACCCTGCTCATGGATAGGAAGACTTCACATAGTAAAAATGTCTATTCTACCAAAAGCCATCTATACATTTAACGCACTTCCGATCCAAATTCCAATGTCATATTTTAAGGGGATAGAGAAACAAATCACCAATTTCATATGGAAGGGAAAGAAGCCCCGGATAAGCAAAGCACTACTGAAAAAGAAGAAGAAAGTGGGAGGCCTCACTTTACCTGATTTCAGAACCTATTATACAGCCACAGTAGTCAAAACAGCCTGGTACTGGTACAACAACAGGCACATAGACCAATGGAACAGAATTGAGAACCCAGACATAGATCCATCCATGTATGAGCAGCTGATATTTGACAAAGGACCAGTGTCAATTAATTGGGGAAAAGAAAGCCTTTTTAACAAATGGTGCTGGCATAACTGGATATTCATTCGCAAAAAAATGAAACAGGACCCATACCTTACACCATGCACAAAAACTAACTCCAAGTGGATCAAAGACCTAAACATAAAGACTAAAACGATAAAGATCATGGAAGAAAAAATTGGGACAACCCTAGGAGCCCTAATACAAGGCATAAACAGAATACAAAACATTACCAAAAATGATGAAGAGAAACCAGATAACTGGGAGCTCCTAAAAATCAAACACCTATGCTCATCTAAAGACTTCACCAAAAGAATAAAAAGACCACCTACAGACTGGGAAAGAATTTTCAGCTATGACATCTCCGACCAGCGCCTGATCTCTCAAATCTGCATGATTTTGTCAAAACTCAACCACAAAAAGACAAACAACCCAATCAAGAAGTGGGCAAAGGATATGAACACACATTTCACTAAAGAAGATATTCAGGCAGCCAACAGATACGTGAGAAAATGCTCACGATCATTAGCCATTAGAGAAATACAAATTAAAACTACGATGAGATTCCATCTCACACCGGCAAGGCTGGCATTAATCCAAAAAACACAAAATAATAAATGTTGGAGAGGCTGCGGAGAGATTGGAACTCTTATACACTGCTGGTGGGAATGTAAAATGGTACAACCACTTTGGAAATCTATCTGGTGTTATCTTAAACAGTTAGAAATAGAACTACCATACAACCCAGAAATCCCACTCCTCGGAATATACCCTAGAGATACAAGAGCCTTCATACAAACAGATATATGCACACCCATGTTTATTGCAGCTCTGTTTACAATAGCAAAAAGTTGGAAGCAACCAAGGTGTCCGTCAACAGATGAATGGTTAAATAAATTGTGGTATAGTCACACAATGGAATACTACGCATCGATAAAGAACAGTGACGAATCTGTGAAACATTTCATAACATGGAGGAACCTGGAAGGCATTATGCTGAGCGAAATTAGAGGCAAAAGGATAAATATTGTATAAGACCACTATTATAAGATCTTGAGTAATAGTAAACATGAGAAGAACACATACTTTTGTGGTTACGAGGGGGGGAGGGGGGGGAGGGAGGGAGGGTGGGAGAGGGTTTTTTATTGATTAATCAGTAGATAAGAACTGCTTTAGGTGAAGGGAAAGACAACACTCAATACATGGAAGGTCAGCTCAATTGGACTGGACCAAAAGCAAAGAAGTTTCCGGGATAAAATGAATGCTTCAAAGGTCAGTGGAGCAAGGGTGGGGGTCTGGGGAACATGGTTTGTGGGAACTTCTAAGTCAATTGGCAAAATAATTCTATTATGAAATCATTCTGCATCCCACTTTGAAATGTGGCGTCTGGGGTCTTAAATGCTAACAAGCGGCCATCTAAGATGCATCAGTTGGTCTCAACCCACCTGGAGCAAAGGAAAATGAAGAACACCAAGGTCACACGACAACTAAGAGCCCAAGAGACAGAAAGGGCCACAGGAACCAGAGACCTACATCATCCTGAAACCAGAAGAACTAGTTGGTACCCAGCCACAATCGATGACTGCCCTGACAGGGAGCACAGCAGAGGACCCCTGAGGGAGCAGGAGATCAGTGGGATGCAGACCCCAAATTCTCATAAAAAGACCAAACTTAATGGTCTGACTGAGACTAGAGGAATCCCGGCAGCCATGGTCCCCAGACCTTCTGTTGGCACAGGACAGGAACCATCCCTGAAGACAACTCATCAGACATGAAAGGGACTGGTCAGCGGGTGGGAGAGAGACACTGATGAAGAGTGAGCTAATTATATCAGGTGGACACTTGAGATTGTGTTGGCAACTGTTGTCTGGAGGGGGGATGGGAGGATAGAGAGAGAGAGAAGTCGGCAAAATTGTCACGAAAGGAGAGACTGAAAGGGCTGACTCAAGAAGGGGAGAGCAAGTGGGAGTAGGGAGTGAGATGTATGTAAACCTATATGTGACAGACTGATTGGATTTGTAAACGTTCACTTGAAGCTTAATAAAAGTTAATAATAAAAAAACAAAGTTAATAGAAGTCATGAAACATATATGTAAATAAAAATATAGCAAGACAGAAAGCAATATTGCTGTGGGGGACTAGAAAAAGGAGATACTTCCCACCCCCCCCCCCCCGCCCTCCCCACCCACCCAATCAGACTTCAGGGGAAATGAAAAAATAAATATAGAAACTAATAGAGTCATGATGTCAACGTTAAGATTTAAACTCTTGGGCTTTAATTAGAATGATTGCGAGTCCTCAAAATTTTACAAGGATGAAAATAAATATGTAGAACTATGCTTAAAAATAATCAATTTGATAGCATTGGGTAGGGTAATTTGGATTAATGAAGACTGGATACATAGTGGCAATTTAAGGAATGTTTATAATATTTTAGACAACCTTTAAGAGGGCCTTTATATTTGAATCTTGGAAATAGGATTGCAGCTATGAAAGCAAATATATAGACACAACTTGGGACATTTGGAAAATGTGATTAATGAAACTTGCCAAATGATTCTATATAGGGTCAACTAAAAGGGATAAGCACCCTCAAGAAGAATGAAAAATTTTAAATTTGAAGAATTAAAAGGATGATGGTGCCATCAATAAAAATAGGAATACGTGAAGAACTTTGGGGAAAAAAATCACTTTTTTTCCTGAACAAAAACAATAATTTAAGGCAGTGGTACACCCAGGTAACAATATTCAGTGAGCAACTAGAAAGGTGTCTTAAAATTTCAGAAAAAAGATTGTCATTTAAGGTGACAATTTTGGTCATTCATGGAAAGAAGTTATTTGAAGATACAAGAATGGGTTTTAATGTCAAAGGATAATATATAGAAAAAGAAGAGGGCTGAGAAAGAAGCTTGAGAACAGCTTACATGTAGGAAACTAGAGGAAAAAGGGAACCCAAAGAAAGAGCAGAAAACAAAAACAATCATGAGGTCATGATCACTGAGACCAATGGAAAACAAAGTGTCAATATGAAGGCGCTATTGACAAGAGTTAACGTCATGGAGGGATTGAAGCAACACTGTCCAGTGGGGTTGCTTTTAGCTACATGGGCCTATTTAAGTATAATTAATTAAAATTAAATAAAAGTTAAAATGCAGTTCCTCAGTCACAATAGCCACATTTCAAATGTTCAACACTCAACTCTGACAAATGGCTACCATAATAAATAGTTCAGATATAAAACAATCCATCATCACAGAAAGTTCTATTGGACAGTGTTAGATTGAAGAACTCAAAGAATAGAAGAAAAGTTAACACTGAAGGTAATTTTTCAAGGCAGTTAAGGATATTATTTTTGGGAATAGAGCAAGGTTAGTTCCTCGCTCTTCCACTTAATATCTGTGTGTCCTTCCACAGTTAATTAATCTTTTTACACCCAAGTTTCTATTACTTACCTCATGGAGGTGTTTTTTTGTTTGTTTGTTTGCATGTTGTGATTAAATAGTATTATGTTTGTATTTTTACCACAATTCCTGGACCACAGTAGTCATCAGTGAAGGAGGAAAACAGTAGCAGCAGCAGAGTGGGAAAGGCATGGAAGCCAAATTACCAAGGGTTAAGAAGAAAAAATGTGGTCAATGCGTAGGTGCAGCATGCCTAGACCATAACTTAACAGGACGGAAAGATACTAGGATGGTTTATGCAGGTGACGGTTTTAGGAGGAGTTCTTTCAAGTTAAGTGCCCTGGAGGATGCATGAGCACAAGGGGAGGAAATAAATGGTATGCGAAGAGGTTAACAGGTAGAAAGAAATCTGGAAAGGATGTGTATGCATCAATTTATACTTTCTAATTGCATCAGTGAGGACATGGGTAGGGAAATTTTTATTGGGAAAGGGCAGGAAGAAGTGAAGGTAGGAGCAAGAAGTTTTTCTCATTGACCCTGAAATCACACTATTAATATGTCAGTGATTGCAAATAGGTTTCATTTATGAAGCCCAAGTCTGACTACACTGATGCTAGCTGCATATGTCAAGAAAGATTCTGAGGCTGTGTTTGGGCCCACTGAGGAGGAGTGCCTCAATAAAGAGCAATTTACGGCATGACATGAAAATACTGCCTTAAGGTTAAACTTGCATATCAACCTATTCTAATAGGGTTCAATTGACTAAATGGCCAAAGGCAGAAAAGGACCATCCTTGGCTTTTTTTCCCCAGAAGGTCTCCTGCTTCTGGAATACATGAACTGGAAGAGTTCTGGCTTTTGCCCCCAGAGAAATGAGCTGTCGTGTCTCACACATATTTAACTAATAGATCTCACACATATGTAACTAATAAAACCAAACCATGCTTTATCCCTTCCCTTGCCAAAACAAACAAACAAAAACAACCATTGCCAGCTCATAGTGAGTCTATAGGACAGAGTAAAACTGCCTCATAGAGAGTCCCAGGAGCGGCTTGATGGATTCAAACTGCCAACCTTTTGGTTAGCAGTGGAGCTCTAAACTGTCCTACCAACAATCGCAAGGTAAATTCCCCCAGACCCTAATTCCCAACCCTTCCTTTGCTCCAAAACTGGCAGATAGCTTCAATCCAAAATTCAGCACTGCTTGCTCTCCAAGATCCCCTGAGGCACCTCCAGGCCCTACAGTTTAGAAAAGGGTTGACATTCTTTTTGTATACCCTTCACAGCCACTTGGGCCTTAAAAGGCAGAGAGTAGTTACTTGAACTGTTCAAGAACACCAGGTCAGGGAAGATGGAAGCTAGGACTGGAAGAACAGAGAATTTAGTCTAGGTTCTTTTTTATTTTGTTTTATTTTCATAAGCCAGGGAAGAGGAGGAACATTGAGTTGATAGGAAATATACCAGTAAATATGATTAGAGAAACTAGAAAAGGAAGTAAGTTTAAAGATTCACTATAGCAGGCCCAATATCCTATTCATCTTTGCATTCTCTTTGAATATCTATTAATTTTCAGCCAATGTATTTGATATCGGTGATAAAATGATAAATGAGATGTCACCTTGACTTCAAGACAATTAAGGTCTAACACATAGTAGGCACACAATGATTTTTGTTTTTTGTTGTTGTTAAATGAATTGAGAAAAATAATGAGGATTTTATTTAACTGTATATATATAAAAAAACTGTATATAAGGGACACTAATTGAATCTATTATGTGATTTTTTTACATATATGGTGTCTAAATACTTTCCAGAACAACCGTGCTCATGCTGATAATTACATGTGTCAGAGTAACTTAGCTGTGAGAAGTATCTGATTAGAATATTAGACTGATTTTATATATTCCCCATAGATTTCTAATCCTAGTCCAGTATCCTCCATACTTGAAATAAAATATGAAGATTGTCCCTCACACTGTACTTCTCAATGAATAAAGAAGACTGAAGAAAAATTGATGGGTGACTTTGAATTACGGTGTTGGCAAAAAATATTGAATATACCATGAATTGCCAGAAGAAAGAACAAATCAGTCTTGGAAGAAATACAGTCAGAATGCTCCTTAGAAGTGAGGATGACACGACTTCACCTCACATACTTTGGATACTTTATCAAGAGGGATCAGTCCCTGGAGAAGGACATTGAAGTAGAGAAAATACATTTTCTGTAGTGTTTTAGTATTAAAATAAGAGAGAATATGTTTTCTAGTTTAGCTGTATAAGCTGTGATTAAAATCTTTAGTCTTTATAAACATCGATTATTTGCTCTGGAATCTGTCTCACGATTGTTCCATTGTAGAAAAACAAGGTAATCAAGATTTTTGTTGTCGATTAAACCATGCTTCTCTCTGAGGTGACAAAAACAATGAGCGATACCATCAGCACCCGAGATAACTGAGCAAAACCCGGACCCATCCGGTGACCGGAACCAGGATGGCCTAAAGAGGCCTGCCAGGCGTCAACAATAAGTCACTTCGTCATTACGTCCCCCTCAAAGGAGAATCAACATTCCTGGGAATTTCTAAACCCTGACCCTCTCCCTATAAAACCCTTTTGTAGCCCTCTTGGGGCAGACAGAATCTGGGGAAAACTTTGCCCCCTCTGTCTCTTGAACACAGTGTCAATAAAGCCCTCTTGCTGCTTACCTCCTGCTGTCTCACTATTGGCTTGCGGCACGCAGCTCAAATCCGCAATTTGCGATAACAACATGCTTGGTAAAGAAGAGGGTCAGTGAAAAAGAGGAAGACGCTTAATGAGATGGATTGACACAGTGGCTGCAACAATGGACTCAAGCATAACAACCATTGTGAGGCTGGTGCAGGACTGGGCAGTGTTTTGTTCTGTTGTACGTAGAGTCACTATGAATTGGAATCGACTCAATGACGCTAATAACAACTTTTCAATCAATTAAAATTCCAGCACCATTGCTTATGTCCTACCCTACTCCTCACCCTCTCCAACAAAAATACTCAATTTTGGAAGGGATGCAAATTTCTGGATTTTGTCGAGTTTTGCCAAAAATATACCGGCCAGACATTACCACATGGTTAGCTGTTCTGCTTTTAATATTATTTGCCTTCCTTAGATTGAATCATTTGTGACAGGCTTATGGAAAAGTCAGAGAAAAATGGAAGAATCAGTTTGAATAATTCTGTTCAGTAGGAAAAAATCTAGAATGAGACCTTTTTTCCCTTTACCTGAAGTATGGCTAATCCTCAAGGCTTTATCTCCACGATCGAATGACTTTAAAAATTAAAGAGTTTGGAAAGTGTGACAAGGAGTGGTTAAGCTAAAACAGAGACCTTTCAGAAGTTTGTTGAGTCCAACCAAAAAAATAGAGCAAAGTGAAACTCGAAGAATCCTTGTTCTTTGACTCTTGGTGCCGTTACACAGGATTCAGTGGCTATTGGAGACCAATATAGTCTTTCATTGCTCTCTGAGGCAAAATGTTTTCATGTAGATATAAGAGCTCTGTAAATCAATCACAGCTTCCAAATCAGTGCCTCAACTCTCTCTCTCTGTTTAGATACACTACGCATATGCTTCCTGTGACCACTTCAAAAGAAATATAACTTTCTTAAATATTATTTAAGTGCAGCTCTATGGCTGTGAAAGAGAGAAAGTATAACTGACTTTGAATCTTTTACTACATGGGTGGAGAAAGAAGGAAGGAGTGATTGAAATGTTACACTTACCAGTCTAGGAAATGGGTAATAACTTGTAATTAAATGCAGATGGTAACCTGAAAAATTCAGTTAATCACAGATATTACACATGCCTGAAAGCCATAAAAAGGCAGTGAGTAAACCAATGCATAACCTTGCGCTGAAGTAAGCTAGTGACACACAATTCACATAGGGGGAAAAAAAAAGTACTAAATTTAAATTACTTCAACTTTTCCATCTTACGTAAATGTTTATATACAAATGAACAGACCATTACATGTACTAGTAACCAGGGAACACTGGCAAATTGAATAAATCAAGTCAGAATGGAAACAGCCATGAATGACAGGTGTGTAAGTAGCACTTAGAAAGGAACAAGCTGGAATACATTCCATTCAAGTAAGCATAGGGACATTACAAATAGGTTTTAAAATCCAGAATGTCTGTTATATCTAAATATAGCACTGTAATATGGAAAGTAGATCATAATTTTCCATAAGTGGCGCTTAGAAATCACAACTAGGCATTTCACAGCTAATGCTCCCCAGCCTAGCACTGGGCCTGGCACATAATGACACTCAGTAAATGTTGATTCTGATTCATTGTTAGTAGTACCCCTCAAAATATAAAACAGTTATACAAGTAAGAGCATTTCAAGTAATTCAAATGAGTTAGAAAAATTGCTACTGTAAAGCATATATTCCTACATTGTACCAGAATTTACCACTTTTTGCCACTGCCAATCTAAGGATGTGGCAAAGTACCTGTATTTCACTTTGAGTCCCAGTGAGTCTCTCATTCATCAGTTCAGCTACTGATTCACCACTTTCAGCAGCCGACTCTTCAAAGCCCAGGGTAAATGCAGTCAGGAGTTTACTGATAAAATAAGATAACCACGAGTTGCAAAGTGGCTTTTTTGAGGGTAGGGGGGTGTTTTCCTACAATTTTTGCTTTACAAAGCAACTCTCAAGATGCGTTTCAGCAAAATGTGGGAATATCCCATATCCATAGATCAAAAATCTTAGTCCTTAGAGCCACAAAATAGTCAACCCATATTAGTAGACAAGCAAAATGAAAGAAAGACTGTGGTATTGAGGACACACCACTGAGACCCAAAACTATACATTTCCGATGCCACTAATCCAGTTGTTTATGATTTTCTCTGGCAGTTTAAAGAATTGATGCAGTGTTGTTAGTTTATAGGGAGAGTTTTGTTGAAATACAAAGGGAAAAGCATGTCAATGGAATTGTGGTGGGAAAAACCTTGATTGAACATTTTATTCACCCTAGAAACAAGGGAAATAGGCCATAAGGATGTTTGTAAACTGGAATAACGTGGCAGAGAGGAGGGATATGTGCCTTTAGGAGGTCAAACATCAGTGGCTGTGCAAGTTAAAAAAAAAAAAAAAGGTGCTAATTCAGATTCTCTTGCCTGTGAGGTACATTAACCATGAACAGCTCATCTGTGAGTCTTTCTGTGGCAGAAAGGGAGAGATGGAGAACATGAACATTGATTAAAAAAAAAAAAAAAGGGAGAGATAGAGAACATGAACATTGATAAGTCACCTGAAATCTCATGCCCATGGTCGTTAATACTAATCAGAGTGGAAAATTCTAATGAATGAGGCACACAGGGCTTCCATAAAATGTCATTTCTTGCCCAATCTAGTGTACATAAAATCTCACATTTTCAATGGGCCAAAGTTCACAAAGCTAATAATGTCATCATTATTTTTCTACAAATGAGTTTTTCTGATCACAATTATAGAACAGATGCTGAAAAATATTGCAAAAACAAAGGTCCCACCTCATTTCCTGAGTTGAAATGGGAAAACCTGAATGCTAAAGAGCAGAGATGGTCACTGTCACAACAGGAGACTTACTGTATGTGTTGAAGTTTTAGTTTTTCATTCTGTTGCATATGCCTATAAACATGGAAATAGAAATAAATTTGTTCAATGAGAGAAAATCTAATTTTATGATTTTTTTTTTCCTTTTTATTCCTCTGGGAACAGTCCTGAAATAACAATAGAATTATCCCTACCTCCCTTGAGCCAAGTTAAGTTTAAAATAGAGTGAATATTTCCAATGGTGAAATGATGTCTATAACTGAGACTAGAAATGGAGTCTGTAATCTCTTAAGAATTTGGTGAAATTCAATCTTTTGTCAATTGTGGTTTACCTAAGAAGCTTTGTTTGGCAATCTCCAGTCCATTTGATGAAGTGAATCACTTTGTTTATCAAGTACTTATTCAAATGCAACACTTTTCATAATTTGTGGTTATGGTCTTACCCCAAGGTTGCTTGTCATACTCCTTCACCTTCTGAAACCTTTGTGCTTTTAAATGCTTATTTTTAATCTTGAATTTTTTTTTTTACCTGAAAACAACACTTATGTATGAAGGAATTTCAGTTCACTTACATGCATCATAGCATAAAATAAGATACCAGTGAAGAAATCTGTAAATATGAGCACAATGAAATTAAAAGCTCAGTAGAACCTCAGTATATCTCAAATATTTTTATTCAGGGAAATAAACTTCATTAAAGCCAGGAGCAGATTCATTCCTTATAATCCCAGTACACAGAAGAGTAACCTAGGTGCTGTAGAGTCAGTTCTGAGTCATGGCATTCCATGTGTTGCAGAGTAGAGCTGCTCTCCATAGGGTTTTCATGGCTGTGACCTTTCAGAAGCAGATTATGAGACCTTTCTTTCAAGGTGCCTCTGGGTGGGCTTGAACTGCTCACCTTTCAGTTAGTCTTCAAAAAAGAAAAAAAAAAAGCAACGCTTAACTATTTACACCACCTCCTAAAAGAATACATGATTTATAATAGGTGTTCAATAAAGACTCATTGACTATTGGAGTGAATAACTGAATGGAAAATAATTTAGAATTAAAAGATTGTTTTTGTTTAAGGATCCCAACACATATCACACTGAATTCGCTGTCCTCAAAAATTTGGGGAGATATAGGTGCTGTGTCATTATTTGTGGTCTTGTCCAAGATTATTAACTCAATAGAAAATCCATGATAAAACCCTAGACATTCAATTACATTTCTACTTATGAGTCCTTTTTTTCACTCTTATTTAATTTGCGATAATTATAGATTCACATGCACTTGTAAGAAATAATACAGAGAGAGTCCATGTACCCTTTACCCAGTCTCCCCCAATGATAATATCTTACATAACTGTAGCACATATCACGAGGAAATTCACATTGATATAATCCACCAACCTCAGTTTATATGTCCTCATTTGTTTGTGTGTATATGCATATGTTTAATTCTATGCAATTTTATCACATATGCAAATTCATACAATTCACTTAGATGTCTTTTATTATTTTTAATTAGATGTTGTTTCAAAGAATTCTGCCAGAGAGTAGGGAAGTGGGCCATAAGTGAAGGGAAAATGACTAAAATCAAGGAATCTAAAGCCCATGGAAGCAGCAGTCAAGAAATCAGATGATGTTTTGTGTTGGGCAGATCTGCTACAAAAGACCCCTTTAAAGGGCTGAAAAGAAAGGATGTCACTTTGAGGACTAAGGTACGCCTGACCTAAGCTGTAATATTTTCAATGCCTCATATGCATGTGAAAGCTAGACAATAAATAAGGAACACTGAAGAAGATGCCTTTGAATTATGGTGTTGGCAAAGAATATTGAATATACCATGGACTGCCAGACGAACAAACAAATCTGTCTTGGAAAAAGTACAACCAGAATGCTCCTTAGAAGCAAAGATGGCAAGACTTCATCTCACATACTTTGGACATGTTATCAGGAAGGACCAGTTCCTGGAGAAGGACATCATGCTTGGTAGAACCCACCAAACCACCCACTGCTGTCAAGTCAATTCCGACTCATACTGACCCCATAGGACAGAGTAGAAGTGCCCCACAGAGTTTCCAAGGAGCACCTGGTTAGCAGCCACAGCACTTAACCACTACGCCACCAGGGTTTCCCATGCTTGGTAGAGGGTCAGCAAAAAAGAAGAAGACCCTCAACGAGATGGATTGACACAGTGGCTCCAACAATGGGCTCAAGCATAGCAACAATTGTGAGAATGGTGCAAAACTGGTCAATGTTCTGTTCTGTTGTACATAGGGTCTCTATGAGTAAGAACCAACTAGATGGCACCTAACAACCACAATAACAAAGCAAGATCTGGATATGTGAGTAAATGTAAAAGTCAGGATAGGTTCTCACAACAGTATAAATTGAGGGAGGTACATACAGGGCGAATAAGATAAAACCTGCCTGGAGTTATGGAATAAATAAACTGGAAGGAATTAGGTAAAGGGAAAAATGCAAGAAAGGTTATAAACTGGGACATCTGCTAATACAAAAAAAAAAGCCGGACTTATAGGAACAAAATTCTGATGTTGGTCAACATTAAAAAAATATCTAGACAAGATTTAGGGCAATGAAAGAATGATATCTAATATTTTTTAGTCTCTGTTTTTCAAGGCTATCATCTTCCTTGGCTCTAAGGATCCCTACCTGTTTTATACCACATTCGTTATTAAAGATCTGGTCAGCAAAACCATTGAGCACCTTAAAATGATTAAGCTTAGCATTCCACGAGCCATGAAAAATATGAGTTATATCTTTCATTTACACACACACATGCACAAATGTAACTGACATCTATTCTTTCAATAGAAAAACATAACATCAAAGCAATGTCCTCAAATTATTGATAGGTCTTGTTAATGTTTCTTGTCTTTATTTTTGCATGCCTGAGAGGTAATTAGACAATTGCTATCAGCCATAAAAGGACTACAAGAACTGGAAAAGCATTATTTACTCAGCTTTAAAATATACCTGTTCTAAATGTTGCTTTTAATCTAAATAGTAATTTCTTAGAGAGATGCTTCCAGAACTCTTAGCAAAAATAACATATGGTCTTTTATCTATGTCTTTTATCTCTTCACAAAACTGCAGATTTCTCTCTAAAGTTTTGCTTATACTGCTGATCACTTAAATTAAAACCTGAAATAATGCCATCCCCTAGAATTTTTGCAATCTTCTGACATTCTGAGTTCCTAAGCAATTTTGCTTACCTGCTGTATGAGAATATTTTTATCCTTTGCCGGGCAATCTATTGGTTTTCTGCCCACTCACCATGGTAACCAATGTAAAGAATTCATTAAACATTTTATCAATTTCTTCATTCTGTCACTCATCTAATATTTTTTCCATTTTTTACAGTAGCCCTATCACTTGCCAGCAGCTTCTGATCGTCAACCATATTTATAATTAACTACTCACATTCTTAAAGCATTAGGCATACAAATACTTTGGAAGCTAGAAAACACTGATCTCTTTATAGTCCTAATTGAGCAATGAATAAAGAATTCTTATAAAAATAAAATTTGGACCAGGGTTTAGAAGAAACCAAGATAGACAAAATGACATTCAAAGAATGGACACACCAAAAAAAAAAAAAAAATATTGCTATCCTCCTTGATAACTTTGGCTCTCATGATTCTACACAGAGGGGCTGCACCTATATGTGTATATCATGAAGCTTTCAACAGGTAAAAGAAAAAGGGATATGTTGACACTGAAACAAGATGACATTTAGAAAATATGGGAAAAGTCAAAGCAAATTACAAAAATTACAAAAAAAAAATTAAAAATATAGTACATTTATATAATACCAAACAAAAGCAATTAATTACCCTATGTTTCAAGACAAATGGATCTAGGACAAAATGGCTTATAGCTAAGGTTGGGTTACTCAGTAGAGACCAATTTCACATGAGTTTCACCACATCTGTTTAATTTGCTTACTGGGTAATCCATCCCTGCCAGGGATTTTAAATTTGAAAAGAGGCTTTGATTCTGTAGGAAGGTGCTGTGGGGTTGGGAGAGAGAGAAAGGCCAACCATACCTAGAAGCAGAATCTTTGATGTGGTAAAAAAATGTGAAATTGGATAATCTGCCCCTGCTTATGTTATTTCAGTACATGAAAAACTAAAACAGTCTAAGTATGCAAGGAGGCTAGCAGATCTTATATACAATTTCAAAAATGAATAAAATGGAATACGTAGGAAAGAGAAATACATTTTGTGTTCCAAGACCACCCTCAGGCTCGATGACTTACTGGAAGGACTCACAGGTCTCTGGAAAGCTGTTATACTCTTAGTAACAGCTTATTACAGCAGAAGGTTATAGATTAAATTGAGTTCATGAAAAAGGCACATGGGACGAATTCCAAAAGAAACCAGAAACAACCTTGCCACTGTCTTTTTCCAGTGGAATCCTACAGACACGCTTAATTCTCTGAGCAATGCTGTGTGACCACATGTGCAAAGTGTTATCAACCAAGGAAGCTTACCTGGTTCTTGGTGTCCAGGATTTTTTTTGAGGTCAGTCATATAAGCACACACAGCCTGCAGGACTAACTTCAGCTACTCAGACTCCAGTCCCCCAGAACAAAAACTAGTGTTGACCATAAATTATATTATTAGCATAAAATATCAAACCAATACTACATGGTCCAAGGTTTCAGGCATAGAAAAACACTCTTATAAGGCAGAATACTCTAAGGGCTCAAAACTCATTTCCCAGGAATCAGCCAAGGGCCAGTCTTGCAGGCAAGCCTCCTTGAGAATGTGAAGGTTTTGAGCAACCCAGTCCTGCTGAATTAACCTTTCCTGCAAACCTTTACTATAATCAAAAGAAAAAAAATATCATTGGGCAAGTTGAACATAAGAAGCACAAAAGAAAAATAAATGAATAAATTGAAAGACTGATCCAAGGAAATCACCCTGAGTTCAATACAAGGTGACAAAGAGAAATGTAGAGATGTGAAGAATGGAATGGGAATGTCCAGTGGCCTTCTAAGGAGAGTTTCTGAAGGACAAAAATAGAGAAAATGAGATAAAAGCTCATATTGTCTGAAGAAATGGGAAAGAACATAAATCTCTGCTTGAAGAAGGACACAAATCACCAGCAGGATGAGAAAAATCCATATCCAGACCCATCTTAATGAACCTGAAGAGTATAAAATAAAAACTTTAAAGACCTAGCAATCTGCTTCCTTAAAGGTTACAGCTAAGAAAATTCTATGTGACAGATTTACTGTATCACGTGGGGTTACTATGAGCCGGCATCAACTCCACGGCATCCAGTGACAACAAACTTGCCAATCCTGTATTATCAAAGGGAATCAGTCAATTAGACAGCGTATTAGAATTATAGAAAGGCAAATTATGTTTCCCTCAAACTTTGAAATTATATTATTCCATTGCTTCTGGCATTCAGTGTGGGTAGTTTTTAAGAGTTCCCCAGTCAGAGAAATGTATTTAACTAGTCTGTGACTCAGTTCTTCATTTATAAAATGAAGATAACAATAATGCTTACTTTATAAAATAAGATACAGACAGACATTATCAAATAGACTGAGAGAGTTTATGATTTGTTAGTAGAAACCTTGCTAAAAGAAACACTAAAAGAGGTGCTTCTACAAGAAAAAGAGAGAACGCCAGAAGGAAAAAGTAGAATGCAGTAAGTAAAGACATTTTTAGCTTGTTGGTTTCCAAAAATAAGTATTGGCTGTAAAATATGTTAATGATGATAAATTAGGAGGTGATGGTTAAAACAAGTTGGAATTAAAATACCAAACAGTAATAATACAGGGTAAATCAGTGTTAAGTTGTTCTAAGATCTCTTGCAATATATAGGTATTATATAGGAGGAAGATAAAGGTATTGAATAGCTTTAAACATCTTTTAATTAAAAATACAAGTTAAAATTTAAAGTCAGCCCTTAGAAACAAAATTAAGTGAAATGAATAACTTCCAAACCATAGATAAGGGGGAAACAGAGGTAGAATAAAGAAAATACTATCAACCAAAAAGAATGCAAGAAAATGAGGGGGGCAAAAAAAAAAAGGATGGAGGAGAAAAAGCATGACATATAGAAAATACAAATTAAGTTGGAGGAAATGTCCAAATACATCAGCAATTACGAGAACTATGGATGGATTAAATCTATTCTAGGAAAGAATAACAGATTTGGTTACAAATGAATAAAATCCAGTTCTATGCTGCTTATGAGTAGTGCTCACAAGTCCCAGTTTGCTCAAGAACATACTGGGTTACACCAATTGCCCCAGCATTATTATTAATAGAGTCTCTTTGCTCTTAAAAATCCTGCTTCAGATGATAAACACACACTAAAAGAAAAATTATGCAAGGAAGCTGAAAGAATGGATGAAAAAATAGGTTAGACAAATATTTGCCAAATAGAAATATTAATAACAAAATGGAACTTAATATAAAAAATTAATAAAGGTAGACAGGCAGCTCATAAAGTTAAAAGGAACAATCTACCAAATAGATGAAACAATCATTAACTTGTATCCCTTCTATAACAAGTCTTGAAATATATAAAGCAAAAATTGATAGAATTGCAAGGCAAAGTGAAAAACCTCATAATAATGGAGAGGAGAGATCAATATACCTCTCTGAGAAACTGATGGATATAAAGCAGAAAAGAGTAGTAAGGATAGAACAAATTTGAACAACACAATTAAGAACCTTGATTTTTCTTGAGAGTATAAGAGTCGGAATTAACTCGTGGCACCTAATAACAACAAAATATATTATTATCAAGTGCGAATGGAATATTTACAAGAACTCAACCATGTACTAGACCTAAAGGCAATGCTTCTCAATTTTACCACCTTGAGACTGCTGTGGTTGCAGTGACCGATCTGATTCTGGCCATCCCAAGCTCCACGTGGTTGTGTCAAGAGCTAAAGTTAATACATTAACACATCTGTAATCTTTTTTTTAACCTAGTCATGGTTGGAAACCTCTATTCAAGAAGCCTCAAAGAATTAGTATTATATGGTTAATCCTCTCTATCCAAAATGTAATTACACTGGAATTCAACGACAATGATGGGAAAAAATTTTAAAAAAATTGGAAACTAAAAGCCATATTCCTATAAAAAGCAAAGTAAAGAGAAAACCACAATGGAAATTGTGAAACATTTAAACTGAATGACAATAAAAACATTATGTTTCGAAATGTGTGTGATGCAGCTAATGTGGTAACTAGAAGCATTGCCTTTAATGCATTTTTAAATGTAAAATTTAAAATAAATTATTTATACATTCAAATAAAGAAGCTAAAAAAAATAAAAGGAGTAAATCAAATAAAAAGGAAATAATGAAAATGGGAGTAGTAAAATAAAAAGCAGTCAACCAAAAAGAATAATGATTAAGAAAAGCAACAGTTGGTCTTTGAAAAGACTGATAAACTGGAAAAGACTTTTAAAGATTAATTCAGAGCTGGAACAAACACGCACAGAGACCCACACATGTATTAATACATATGCACAAGGCCAAGGATAAATGTGTGTGTATACATACACATACATACACACATACGTGTGTATGTATGTGTATATATAATGGAATAATAAACAGAAGTTTAACTAAATTGATCTATAAATACCATGAATAGATCTTCAAAACATAACAATGAAAACAGTAAATGGCAGAATGTTACCTACAGTATAATATTAAAGACACAAAAACTCTTTATTGTTTATGGATGCATATATACGTAATGAAAGTATAGCGATAGGTAATGGCTACGCACCTAATTCATAATAATACTTTAATCAGCAGAAAGAAGGATAGACAGAGAGAAAGAGGACTGCAGAGAAGGTCAAAGAGAACTTCCACTTAACTACAGTATTTTGTTTCTTTTGTTTTGAAAATCTAAAGAAAATATATATTTTTTAAGTTATGGGTGGTGACTCAGTTGGCAAGATACCTCTTTAGAATTCAGATACTTCTTTATCAGCTCTTCTGGTGCGGAATATCATCAAGGATCTGAGTTCTAGAAATATTCTGAGGTTAATATGGGGGCTAGGGTATTTCCAGTATTCCCTAAGATAACTATAGGGGTTTTCACTAAATCTCCTACAGCAGTGGTTCTCAAGCCTATTAGAACAAATATCCTACCAATTTTTAAAACAAATATTTGTAAAATATATACCCTAAAATAAATTCAGGAGCCCTGAAAACATAACAGTTAAGTGCTCACCTGCCACCCAAAATGCTGGAGGTTCAAACCCACCAGAGGCTCCACTGGAGGAAGACCAGGCAATCTGCTCCCACAAAGACTGAACCAAAAAAAAAAAAAAACCATTGCAGTCAACTGGATTCCAGCTCATAGCAACTGTGTAGGACAGAGTCAACTGTCCCATAAAATTTCCTAAGCTGTTATCTTTATGGGGAGCCCTGATGGTGCAGTGGTTAGGAGATACAGATGATAACCGAGAGGTTGGCAGTTCAAATCCACCAGCCACTCCTTGGAAACCCTATGGGGCAGTTCTACTCTGTCCTCTAGGGTCTCTATGAGTTGGAATTGACTTGACGGCACACAACAACAAAATATAATTATTAAATAATATAACCTGCTTTCTCACATTTAAAAAAGTCAAGATAAGAACCTAACTGTAAAAAAAAAGAATAAACATAATTTAAAATAAAATAATATATTTTTAAATATGTAAATACTCATGCACTACTGCTATTCATAACGCAAATACCTTCTTTCACCAACATAAACAATGACTATACACACGGACCTCGCCAGATGAAACACACAGAAATCAAATTGACTACATCTGTGGAAAGAGACGATGGAAAAGATCAATATCATCAGTAAGAACAAGGCCAGGGGCTGACTATGAAACAGAACATAGATTGCTCATATGCAAGTTCAAACTGAAACTGAAGAAAATCAGAGGAAGTCCACGAGAGCCAAAATATGACCTTGAGTATATCCCGCCTGAATTTAAAGACCATCTGAAGAATAGATTAGATGCATTGAACACTAGTGACCGAAGACCAGGCTAGCTGTGGAATGACATCAAGGACATTGTACATGAAGAAAGCAAGAGGTCATTGAAAAGACAGGAAACAAAGAAAAGACCAAGATGGATGTCAGAGGAGACTCTGAAACTTGCTCTCGAACGTCGAGCAGCTAAACCCAAAGGAAGAATTCATGAAGTAAAAGAACTGAACAGAAGATTTCAAAGGGTACCTTGAGAAGACAAAGTGAAGTATTATAATGACGTGTGCAAAGAACTGGAGATGGAAAACCAAAAGGGAAGAACATACTCGGCATTTCTCAAGCTGAAAGAACTGAAGAAAAAATTCAAGCCTCGAGTTGCAATAGGGAAGGATTCCATGGGGAAAATATTAAACAATGCAGGAAGCATCAAAAGAAGATGGAAGGAATACACAGAGTCATTATACCAAAAAGAATTAGTTGATATTCAACCATTTCAAGAGGCGGCATATGATCAGGAACTGATGGTACTGAAGGAAGAAGTCCAAGCTGCTCTGAAGCATTGGCAAAAAACAAGGCTCCAGGAATTGATGGAATATCAATTGAGATGTTTCAACAAACAGATGCAGTGCTGGAGGTGCTCACTCATTTTGCCAAGAAATATGGAAGACAGCTTCCTGGCCAACTGACTGGAAAAGATCCATATTTATACCTATTCCCAAGAAAGGTGATCCAGCTGAATGTGGAAATTATAGAACAATATCATTAATATCATACGCAAGTAAAATTTTGCTGAAGGTCATTCAAAAATGGCTGCAGCAGCATATCAACAGGGAACTGCCAGAAATTCAGGCCGGTTTCAGAAGAGGACGTGGAAGCAGGGGTATCATTGCTGATGTCAGATGGATCCTGGCTGAAAGCAGAGAACACCAGAAGGATGTTTACCTGTGTTTTATTGACTACGCAAAGACATTCGACTGTGTGGATCATAACAAATTATGGATAACTTTGCGAAGAATGGGAATTCCAGAACACTTAATTGTGCTCATGAGGAACCTTTACATAGATCAAGAGGCGGTTGTTTGGACAGAACAAGGGGATACTGATTGGTTTAAAGTCAGGAAAGGTGTGCGTCAGGGTTGTATTCTTTCACCATACCTACTCAATCTGTATGTTGAGCAAATAAAACGAGAACCTGGACTATATGAAGAAGAAGGGGGCATCAGGATTGGAGGAAGACTCATTAACAACCTGTGTTATGCAAATGACGCAAACTTGCTTGCTGGAAGTAAAGAGGACTTGAAGCACTTACTAATGAAGATCAAAGACCACAGCCTTCAGTATGGGATTGTACCTCAACATAAAGAAAATAAAAATCCTCACAACTGGACCAATGAGCAACATCATGATAAACGGAGAAAAGACTGAAGTTGTCAAGGATTTCATTTTACTTGGATCCACAATCAACAGCCATGGAAGCAACAGTCAAGAAATTAAAAGACACATTCCATTGGGTAAATTTGCTACAAAGGACCTCTTTAAAGTGTTGAAGAGCAAAGATGTCACCTTGAAGACTAAGGTGTGCTTGACCCAAGCCATGGTATATTCAATCGCATCATATGCGTGTGAAAGCTGGACAATGAATAAGGAAGACCAAAGAGGAATTGACTCCTTTGAATTGTGCTGTTGGTGAAGAATATTGAATATACCATGGACTGCCAAAAAAAAAAAAGAATGAATAAATCTGTCTTAGAAGAAGTACAGCCAGAATGCTCCTTAGAGGCAAGGATGGCGAGACTGCATCTTACATACTTTGGACATGTTGTCAGGAGGGATCAGTCTCTGAAGAAGGGCATCATGCTTGGGAGAGTACAGGGTCAGTGGAAACGAGGAAGACCCTCAACAAGGTGGATTGACACAGTGGCTGCAACAATGAGCTCAAGCATAACAACGACTGTAAGGATGGGTCAGGACCGGGCAGTGTTTCATTCTTTTGTGCAGAGGGTTGCTACGAGTCAGAACCGACTCAATGGCACCTAACAACAACAACCACTACAGGCACAACTATAGTTGAAGATACTGTTCTGGTGGCAAAGTGATTAAGAGTTCGGCTGCTAACCAAAAGGTCAGCAGTTCAAATCCACCAGCCACTCCTCAGAAACTTTACGGGGCAGTTCTGTTCTGTTCTACAGGGTTGCTATGAGTCAGAATCAACTCTAAAGCAACAGGTTTGTTTTGTTATTATTTTGTTTTATCAAGCCACAAAATAGATAAGTATGAATGCAGACCAATACAAATGTGTTATATCATGAAGTCTAATACCATATGCAGTGTGATTTTCTGAAATTATTAACAACTCTTGGTAAAGATATAAAGAAGGTATTATATGATCCTGCCTCAATTTATACAGCGTTTATATTCTTAAGAAATTTAGTGTTTACTTTAAGCTTTGAGTCCCATATTTAGATCAGTGGTTCTCAAATATTAGTGTGCATCAAAAGACTTGATAAAACCGATTGCTTGCTCCCACTCACTGAGTTTTTGACACAGTAGATTTGGAACGGGAACCACAATTTTTCATTTATAACAAGATTTCATATGATGCTGATGCTGCTGGTGTGGAGTCCACACTTTAAGAAAGTTTAGAAAATTATAAATATGTTTTCACATATGTGAATGTCTTATGGAAGACATGTATAACCATCCTTTGTTTTGTAGGATCGCCTCACTATTGCAGGAGGTCTATCATGCCTTGCACCCACTCACTAACTGCCAGGGTAGTACACCTTATTACTAGTGGTTTAGTGTTCCAAGCATGAGTATTCCAAGAGAGAGGTTGTGAGAAGCTTTCAGTCTCCTATACCCTGAGCCAAAAACTGGCTCTTCTATTGTATTCTATTATTTATGGAGCCAAAAATACTGTTCAGATTCAGGAGAAAGTACATTTAAAAAAAAAAAAAAAACCCGTTGGCAATGAGTAGATTCTGACTCATAGCGACCCTATAAGACAGAGTAGAACTGCCCCATAGAGTTTCCAAGGACCACCTGGCGGATTCGAGCTGCCAACCTTTTGGTTAGCAGCCATAGCTTTTAACCACTAAGCCACCAGGGTTTCTGTGCATGTATTAGGGGCCATCAAGTTGGTCCCAACTCATAGCAACAACATATGTACAACAGAACGAACTGCTGTCCAGTGGTGCACCATCCTCTCAAACATTGCTATGTTTGAGCCCATCATTGCAGCCACTGTCAATTCATCTCATTGAGGGCCTCCCTCTTTTTCATTGACCCTCTACTTTACCAAGCATGATGTCCTTCTCCAGGGACTGGTCCCTCCTGATGGCGTGTCCAAATAAGATGAAGTCTTATCATCTGTGCTTCTAAGAAGAATTCTGGCTGTAGTTTTTCCAAGACAGATTTGACCGTTCTTCTGGCAGTTCATAGTATATTCAATCTATTCAAGAGAATAGATTCTCTAAACAGGACCCACCTCTCCGTGGAAAGAATAGCAAGAAAATTGCAGCTATCTTTAATCTACCATATTCCACTCTCTCATCATAAATTATTTACGTTCCTCCCACATGAAAATAAATCAGACCTCCAAAGACTCCTGCCCCTCAAAGTCTAAGATCTTTTCATCTCTATCAGGTCCAAGTGCAGACGTTCCTCAGATACAGTTTGTCAGGTGTAGCTTCTCAAAAGCAGTTCCTCTCTATACAAAGATTTTCCCCACCTACGACCACCATACAGTGGAGGGGCAGAGACGGAGCAATTGCAATGGATGCTACCATTCAAAAAGGGGATATTGGGAGGCACACAGCAGTCACTGGTTCATAGCAATTCTGAAATTCGTTGGGCATATGTTGCCAGTTCCTTGATTAGGGTCTAGTCCTGCTTCCTGATAAAGATTTTCTAAAGCTCTCGGCTTCGCTCTCTGGACTCATGGGTCCACCCTCTGATCCACCATTTTTTTTTTTTTTTTTTTTACCCCATAAGAAATAACCCAGGTTTGCAGCTAGGTTTGAGGCCTAAAGGTGTCTTCCTATTTTGTATTGTTCTGTTCCTTCAGTCCAAGCTGATACTATTGATTTTAAAATATTGTGGGTTTCTTATGTATCAATTTATAATTGGATCATTATACCAAACTCACATCCCACATTTCTTTCCAAGACAAGCCCAGCTATAGCTAGAGTTTCCTAAGAAGCCACAGTGGGATGATGCACTTAACATTCTTAAACATACTCTTGTTTAGTCGAAGGAGTCTATGAGGCATGCCCTTAACTTAATTACAAGTTACCTCAGGCCCTGCTATAAGTCCTTCCGAAATCTTAACCAAGGGTCTTAAAACCAGCTACATCCTGGATTTGATCTTTGCCTTGAAAAAATCTCTTACTTTAATAATCTTTTGCTGGGAGAGACTGAGACAAGGAATGCCTTTATTTTTTTAACCCAGCAACTACTGAATTTTTTTACATTTCCTCTAAATTTTGCTAAAAATGTTAATAGTTTTCTTTAGCTCAACTCTCTCTTTTCCTATTTTATCATATGCAGCTAAAATAAATAGTTTAGTACTTCTGGCATTCCTCCTGAAATCCCCTTTATCTGATCCACCAGCTTATTAGATACTTTTCCGATTTTCCACATGATTACAGACAACAGCTTCACTAAACTTCCTGCCACTACTTAACAGCAGTTATCTTCCTCCAGGCTCCAGTAATGTTCCTCACTCTTGTTTAAGCCCTCATTAACAGTTTTATAAAGGCTTTTCCAGCTTTTACTAATAGCCTCTTTGAGTCTTTTCCATCCTCTATCTACTGCCTTGTGCTAAAACTAATGCCAGGTTTTCATTACAGAATCACTAAACTTCATTTACCAAGTTGTGTTCACTTTATCTTTTGCTGAGTAATTGTTTTTAGTTCTTAGTGCCTTTATCACTCAGATGCCTTTTACCTTGATGAGGATAGCTAGAAGGCTGAGCATATGTGGGCCCTTCTTCTTCTCCATATACCCTCATGGACTTTCCAAATGGTCTCTCATGATGGATAATCAGGGCTTCACAAATGAGTTCTCCAGGAGACAGGATGTGAAAGCCATTAATCTCAGGAGGCCTGGACTCAGAATCTGGTCCAGCATGTCTTCTGTCAAACACTTATAAAGCCTACCCAGATTCAAGGGGTAGAATATATAGACCTTACCTTTCAAAGGGAAGAGAAGCAGAGAATTTGTGGCTCTGTTTAATCTACCACAGTCCCATCATTTATGAAAAACAAAAATACTCTTGCAAGTGTCAAAAATTCTTCCCAGAGGAAGGTCGTATCCCCTGGGAAACTACTGTCCGTAAGATGTGAATGTCACTTACCCTGACTTCAGGAGAATTACTGTCCCCAAGGACCTGAGGTATAATGCACACTTTCAGTGTCAGAAAGCGACCACACCAACAAACAGTTCTGTCATCATTCTGGGACACTTCTGTAGGCCTAGAAAGGATTTCACAAGACTAACGAATACTCTTTTCCTCAAAATTAACTTCTACTGTTCCTGAGGTGTTCTGAAGCAACCATCAAGGCTTCTGGAAATCTCTTGGGAATTTCCCAAGTGAGTTTCCTGTTTATAAGCTGAGAGTCCAGGCTTATAAATCTTTTAAATTTTTTCCTGGAACAAGTCAGAACAATCTTGTCTGGGCCCTGGGTGACTTGATCATATGGTACAAATTTCCTTATAGGGACTATGCTTAAATAACCTTCTTGTCCTGCTCAGCTGGCTGCCACATCAGGACTAGGAGATGAGGAAATAATCAAAAGACTATAGGAATTTAGCGAAATAGAAAGGTACTGAGGTACAAGGCTTTTGAGGAGCTAGAGCGTATTAAGTTGAATAGTGTCTGAAAATTCGTGTTCACACAGAACCTCAGAATGTGACATTGTTTGTAAATAGGGTCTTTGCAAATATAATTAGTTAAGATGAGGACATATTGGATTTAGGTGGGTCCTAAACCAAGTCAATGATTGGTGTCTTTATAGGCAGGTCATGTAAAGACACAGAGACACACAGGGGAAAATGCCACGTGACAATGAATGCAGAGATTGGAGTGATGCTGCCACAAGCCAAGGATTATCTGGCGTCACCAGAAGCTGGAAGAGGCAATGAGGGGTTCTTCCTTCCTGAGAGACTTCAGAGGGAACATGGCTCTGCCAAGATATTGATTTCATATTTCTAGTCCCCAGAACTGTGAGAGTAAATATTTCTTTTGTTTTAAGCCACTCAAATGTGTGGTTATTTGTTACAGCAGTTTGAGGAGTCTAATACACAGAGCTAATGCTGTGGCTCAGGATTGGAGATAACAGGACTTCTGCCTCTCGTAGGTGCAAAAAGAGCTTCAGAGAAAGCCTTCTTTGTAGTCCTCTGTCTGCAGTCTTTCAGAATTACTGCTAAAACACAAACTTCTAAACTGTATTTCGGTTGTGTTAACTCTTTCTGAAGTATGTGTGACACAGAAATGCATGTAAAAGTCAGAAACTGCAGAATCGGGGGCTCTCTCGATGCACTACCCTTTACGACATGGCTGGGACTAAATACCTTGCTCCCCTTAGCTCTGGACTAGGATTTTCTAAGTCTCTGGCATCTGTGGAGGTGAATAAGCGCTTTCATTTTAAGGTTGTACTTCTTTCACTGCTTAGAGTTTCTTTACTCTGTTATTCCCAAGGAACCATGATTAAATATTGAGGCCAGCTGCAGGGGCTGGGGTTAAGAGGTTAAATGTTGTCCACTTGCTGGGGATTTGCAACGTTTCCACTTCAATTACATATAGGTTTTGCTTGTGAATACTAAGTACTAAATAAATATTTCTAAATTGCTAACTAATCCAGGATTCTATGCTTTTTGGTAGCTCTATTTCTCCTTTTTGAGACTCACTAATTCCACATTAGTCCTGTCACAGTTTCCTAGGGCTTCCCTACCAAAGTAACACAAACTGAGTGTCTTAAAACAACAGAAATTTATTCTCTCACAGTCCTGAAAGCTGAACCTCCAAATTCAGGATGTTGGCAGGACCATCCTCTCTCCATATGCTCTAGGGGAACATCCTTTCTTGTCTCCCCCAGCTTAAGGTGGTCCTAAGTGTTCCTCATCTCTTGACAGCATCACTCCAATCTCTGCTTCTTTCTTCACATGGCTGTCTTCTCTGTGTGTCTTTTCCTACGTGTCTCCTCCTCTTTTCCTAAAGACACCAATCATACTGGATTAGGGCTCACTCTTATCTTTCAGGAACTTATGTTGTTGTAGTGTGATGATGAGTCAATTCCAACTTATAGCAACATTACATAACAGAGTAGAACTGCCCCATATGGTTTCCTAGGCTGAAATCTTTATGGGAGCAGATCACCAGGTCTTTTCTCACACAGAGTGATTGGTGGGTTTGGACTGCCAATCTTTCAGTTAGCAGCTGAGCGCTTCACATTGCACCACCAGGGCTTCTAATAGTGCCCTAGTCAACATATTTGAAGCCATCTGAAACTTGCATGTGATTCTGATTTAGAGAACTGAGACACAAGTGATAACCCAGAGTATGACACTTTGTGTCCCTTTGTGTCCGGGCTTCTTTATCACATCCAGCAGAGTTCAGCTGAAACATGTATATGGTCCACAAAAACAAACACGTGAAAACAGCTGGTGATTTCAAATCAATCAGAGCTATAGAGAAATTGGCGGTTTGTTCTTTTAACAAAGGAAAACCTTTGGTTTTTTTTTTTTAGTAAACCCTTAACCATGCTCTAAGCTCTCCCAACCTAGAGTTTATCATTCATGAATACAAACCACAATAGCTAAATTTTTAGACTTATTTGGTTCTTGTAAAACAGCCAATAGCCTAAATGCATGAAAAAATGGAATGTTAAATTATCTCTACTTTTTTGGTAAAAAAAAAAAAAAAATCAGATTGAATTTTTTTAAGCCAAACCCAGATGAGGCATTTTCTAGAAAGTCACAAACTGAAATTATAATTGTATGATGCATGGGAATTTTATCTGTGCCAATGGAGTTTGAAAGGAAGTGGTGTAGAGTTACTTGTCTCTTTGTGCAGGTCTGATTACAATGTTTCTCAAAGACTCTAATGCAAAATTCAGTGTGCATTGTACAGTAACATCCACAGTGAGAAAGGGGGAAGAAAAGCTGAGCTGGTCAAATGTGATGTCCTCTTTCATGAGGTCAGCCAATAGGAATTGTAACAGCTAATATCCTAGACAGTGGGAATACAGTCGAGCAATCTTTCCCTTCTTTCCCAGGAGAAAAAATAAATATCGAGGCAGTCATTTTGAAATCCAGAAAAATTGCAGCTGGAAGCCAGAAATAAACCATCCTCAATTCTCAGATTCTATCGTTTGATTTATTATCTCCTTGGAGTCCAGCTAAAGTAGTACATTAACTTTATAAGGGGTTTTATTCTGATTTCTAACATAGGACCCCAAATAGAAGTAACAATGTTTTCATTATGATTTATTGTATAACTTTTTAATCTTAAAAATCACTCATAACACTGTAATATAAATGATTCCTATCCTATGACTTTATCTTTCAGCAACCTGACTTTTATCATCCTCTTCACCTTGTCAAATAATCCTTTGTGAAGTCTAACTTGGGTCCTTTCCTGAGCTATAGATTTCTCTCACTCTCTTACAGCCATTTTGCAGATATGTGTCTGTTCCCGTTCTTCCTCCTTTAAAAGGCTCCACTCTCACCCTCAGCTGATGGCTTGATGAAGTGGGAATGAGATGTGGAATTTCTCAAGATCATTTCACAGTCAACCACTTGCTCTCCACAAGCTGCATTCATCTACTGTCCTTGTTGACTTATTTCCGTTTGGAAGAAGGAAGACAGCAAAGGAAACAAGGAACCCAAGGAGATAAATCTGCCCCGCCTTTAGAATTAGTACTGACATCATAATAACTGATGGTACATTTAGTCATATGTGCCTTAGCCATATATTGTGTTCTTTAGCATATTCCTGTAAAATCTACCAGTTAATATCTGTTAAAAGTCCTTCTCTTTTAAAGTATTGATCTAAGCTTATAGACAACATTGAAATTTTAGGTTAATCAAGCATTCTCACTGTAATAATCGTATGTAATTAGCAGTATGTAACACCATTTTTTTTTTTTAACACCATATGCCAGGCACTGTTCTAAATATTTTGTACATGCTAACTCATTTAAGAGCCCTGGTAGCTTGGCAGTTAAAGCGCACAGCTGCTGACCAAAAGGTCGGTGGTTCAAACCCACTAGCCACGCTCCAGGAGAAAGATGTGGCAGTCTGCTCCCATAAAGGTTTACAGCCTTAGGACAGTTCTACTCTGCCCTACAGAGGCACTATGAGTCACAATTGACTCCATAGCAGTGGTGGTGGGATGGGCCCTATGATGAAGTCCCTGAGTATGCAAATGGTTAACTACTTGACTACTAGTCAAAACAATGGTGATTTGAATTCACCCAGAGGCACCTCAGAAGACAGACTAAACGATCTACTTCTGAAAGATTACAGCACTGAAAACCCTATTCAGCACACATGGGGTCGCCATGAGTCAGAATTAACTGGAGAGTAGGTAGCACCGCCACAGCAAAGTCCCTATGAGGTAGGTATGATCACATAGTCATGTTATGATATAAACAGGGAAACTGAGGTACATAGATTTTAAGTAACTTGTCCATGATTGCAATGGTAGTAAACAGCAGAGCTTAGATTTGAACCCAGAAAGTCTTAACTTGAGGGTTCCTGCTCTTAGCCACTATGGTATGCTGCCCTTCTGGACACCAGATATGAGCTTCCCTGAAGGAATTAAGATTTGACTGAGGTGAGGTGCTCTCCCAACGGGGCAGAGGAAAGTCCTACGGAAATCTTAGATTTTTTGTTTGTTTGTTTGCTTTTCAACATCAAAGTTCACAAAATAAAATCACTGGCAACAGGTGGATGATACAAATACTTCTTGATTGAGAAGTTTCCTGGTGCACAGTTCTGCTGAGGCATGGCTGTATTAAAAAGAAGCATAAAACATTCCTGGAAATATTGAAGGTTGAAAGGCATTAACAGAAAGCCAGCGTTCAGAGGACCGAGATGTACATATATCATTATTCTGCCGTTAATCAAGTTAATTCTCCAAACATTCATTATGTATTTATTATGTGTAAGATCCTAGACTAACTGTAAGGGGAATGCAAAGATGAATATCATTTGTTTGGGGGCTGGATGGAATGAATCTCATTATTAGACTCAACTTTTACAGTCATGGGTCTTGAACTTTGGCACATGTTATAACCACCTGGGGAGCATTTAGAAATTCCAATGACCAGACCACATCCTACACCAGGAAAATCAGAATCTCTAGGGTGGGACCCAAACGTGAGGATTTTTTTTTTTTTTTTTAATTCCTGAGAATTCAAGTGTGCAGCCAAGGTGAGAAAGCTAGAACTACTGCTTCAGGGTACCTATTGTGTCAGAGCCTCAACACCTCAACAAACGGACCTCTCTCGCTCAAAAGTTTCCTATTTCCTGATAGATAACAGGAAATAACAAACTATAGTTTCCCTATTGCCTTCTACTTAGCCCATTTAAAGCGCCTTTTTTTCAGGAGTACTAATTTGTTTCTAATTTAAAATTAGCAACAAGGGGAGTGAGATAGTGGTACATGTGGGCGGTCACTGCTACTTGGTCTATATTCTGGACTATGGTTGATTTGGTCAGTTGGATGGGAAGCCGTGTGAAGTTAAAAGGCCTGGAGTATAAAGCCTGACACATTTAGGCTCACATCTTAGTTCTGCTGTTCCATATTGTTACCTTGGGCGAATCACTTAATTCTTTTCGCGTTGGTTTCACTATTTGTAAAAACAGAATGAAGATGCCGGTTCGTGAGAACTAAACCATGTAATTCACGTAAAGTGCCTGGTACAGAGTAGGTGCTCAACAGAAGACATGCTCCGTTCTACTACAAGCATCCTGCTAATTCGAAGGAATCCTGACCCTTCCTGAGTCTTCCTTTCTAGGAGCTTCTTATTACTGCTGGGCTGCTTGAGGAAGCTGAAGGACTATTCTCCCCCAATCAGACAAACGTCTTTGAAACTCTCCATTTCCTTTAGTTGCAGTTTCCCACACTGGACTGCTGAAGTCACATCTTGGCTTCCTCCTAACAGTTTTTAATTCTTCGGATTGTTTTGCCTCTTTCATTTTTTTTTTTTTTTCATTTCCTCAGACTTCCACTTTAAAAATTCTTTCTATATAGTTCCTTCCTGTTAGCTTTCTTCTCTTTGTGCTGATCTCCCTTTTTATCCTCTCACCATAAAATGGACCCTAAAACTTTTTTTACTCCAGCTTTTTAGTTCGGCTTTTAGTTTTACTTTTAAAATTAAGGCTATAAACCCAATGAATATTTCATGTGGAACATTTCTCAGCCTTCATTGGCTGAGGTAGATGTAATAACCAGCAAAAAAGCTGTAATAAAACAAACTCAATAAAGATAACCAGACAGAACATATTAAGAGACACAAATTTATGACTGCTTCATGTGGCAAATTGTTCTAGAAGATTTGCAAGTTGCCCTGTTATCTTACCTTCCATAATCTCTTTTCTCAGTGCTGTATAGCATCATCCTTTGCACCTAAACTTTACTGATTTCCTTTTTTAAATTCCCTGTTCTCAGTACGTTGCTTTCACGTTTATTGATTATGGAATAGACCAAAAGCAATGATCCACTCTGTCCTTGTTAGATAACACCAAATATCACTATCCTGGTCCCATTATATGCAACCAGCATTAACTACCAGATCTACTTTTTTCTCGTTTATCCCACAATTTTTGCCTAATGGTGGCTGGAAAATACATAATTTTCCATTTTCTTTATATTTATGGGCCCACTATCATAAATATCACCAAGGCCCCACCCTCACAGTCTAATACGCACTGCAAGGTAGCTTCATTTGCTATTCCTATTGAACAAGTCCTATTCACCACAGTCCAGTTCTATAGTTCAGCTATGTTGTTGTTGTTGCCTGCCGTCGATTCAGCCCCTGACTCATGGTAAACCCACGCACAAGAGAATGAAATGCTGCCTGGTCCTTCTCCATCCCCATGATCAGTTATGGATCAAACCATTGTGACCTATAGGGTTTTCTTTGGCTGATTTTTGAAGTAGATCTCAAGGCTTTTCTTTCTAGTCTGTCTTGGTCTGGAAGCTCCAACGAAATCTGTTTAGCATCATAGCAGCACACAAGCCTCCTTCCTTTCACTGTATAGAACGAAGTGTCTGTGCAAAATTTGACTTATTCCTGATACCTTCCTCTTTTCACTGACTCACCCATTCACTAAATGGGTTTGTGAGGTATCATGAGAGACCGACGCTTGGACAGCAATGAACTCACATTCACCATTTTAAAGAAAGCTGCATCGTCAGCTTGCTTAATGCTATTCGACTCACCAGTCTTCTTGTTTCTAATTTAATCATCTTTTCTGGTTTCCTCAACCCCTGAATACAGTTTGCAGCTTTCCTCTGACCACATATTTCCCTGCCTCATGTCACTCTTGTTCCTGCTAAATTAGCTTTCCATCATGAGTTGTGAGGTAGCATTTTTAGTTCCCTTTGTCATAAATTAAGTCTATGAGGGTATTGCCTTGTTGGTGATTATTTTTAAAGAATCTTTCTGTCTTGGCCATCCTTTCAATTAATAATTCAAAAATCTTCTGAATTTTCCTCTATGGTTTTTGGTCTTTTTCTCCGACTTCTTTTAAGGACTGGAGCATGTATACGTATGACCTAAAGTCAGACTGTCTTCTAGGTGGTGGCTATTGTGCACGGACAGCTGTGAGCCTTTCAGATAAGCATTAGTTTTGTCAATGTTCTTTAAGCTGTTTCAGGTTGTAGAATTTCATCATTGTGCAATTTAAATTACTGTTGTAAAAGTTTGGAAAATATTGATAAAGTACAATCTCCAAGATCCAGAGATTAGCTAATTTACTCAAGATTATTTTTTCTCCCCCAAAGTTTTATATAATGCACTGATCCTAACGCACAACTAACATTAAATGTATTCTCTATATCTACATGGCACCAAAGCTGGAGACAAGAGAGAAGGATAAGGAAAGGTCTCCAAATGGGAAATCCAAAGATGTCAATGAAAAAATTTCAGTTGAGAAATCATACCACTGACACACTTGAACATAGGGAAATGACAACTTTTTTTTTTTTTGTCCTAAACACTATGTTAACAAGCACAGAGCTGGACGTTCAATAGACCTTCCAGAGTATGTATATAACTTCTTATACTTAGACAATGATGTTTCAGCTAAAATGGATATTTATGAGAAGGCCAGCATCTAATAAGTTCAGATGTGATCTTAATATAGAACTATAGAATTACTTAGAATTTAAGAAAGACACTCTGACCATCACGTACAGTCATTAAAAAACTTGAACAAAACAATAAAACCCTTTCTCCTCAAAAAATATTAGGAGATAAAGCAGTTTCTTGAGTTGAAGAATGTGTGGGAGATGCCAGAGTTCTGTCTCTAAGCCCACCCCACCCTTGCTATCCCCACTAAGGCCTAAATAAGTTAAATACCTTCCCCAAGGACGCCGAGCCCACTAGCAGTCCAGCATAAACAAGAACTGATGTTCCCCACTTTCTGGCCTAGAGGGCTTTCCAGTATGTCATGATGTCTCCTCAGAGAGATCCATTTTGGAAATTATATTTTGACCACAAAAGTGGTAGTTGTGTAATCCCTTAAGATTCTACCCAAAACTGTGAAGAGTGCATTCCAAAAAAAAAAAAAAAAAAATCTGCATATGGCCTGTGCTTTCTGTACTCTTGCATTTATTTCTTTGATATTATCATTAACATTTGGGTTAGACAGCAGCTTACAGCTGAAAAGTCTGTAGTTTCACATATATGGTATCCTGTGACTATAGTTATGATAACAAGGATAGGGTTATACAAACACTTGTTACGGAAATATTCAGCTGTGTTTAAATTGAGGTAATCTTTAAGGAGTCTGAGTAAGAAATATTTTTGGAGATATTCTATAACAATCACTGCCCTATAGCTATGGTCAGCCATATAAACAAATTTCTCTTGAGTCAGCCACCATATAAACAAATTTCTATAAACAAGATCTTTCCTGGGGTTCAGGCATTATTACAGAGCCTCCCAGAGCCTCAGGAAGACATTAATGAGACAAATCACGTTTATAAAATAGTACAAACACTCCTGTGTGCCATTCGTAAGCATTAAAAGAATAAATTCATTAGTCTGGACCCCACTGAGTTTAGAACATATGATACTTCAAATTAATATGCATGATCCTTATTTAATAAAATCTTAGAATCAGTGGCATAACCTGAAGCTTTGATGTTAACTATATGCATTTTTTATAGGCATTGCAACATATATTTTATGTATACATAATTGTATTGAATGCCATATTACATCTATATTTAAAGTATGTATAATACCAAAAAAAAAAAAAAATCCATTTCCAAACATGATGTAGGTACAAAATGTTTAATACAAGTGAATTTTCTAGAAAAGTAGAAATTGCCATTCTAAGCAGTGGATCTTTAATATTATAAACGTGTGATGGAATTCTTTTCAGCATGTTCACGAGTCTCTCTCTTAGAAACAGCATACTAAAAAAGTAATTCAAGAGTAGTTTCTTGGCTATGCCAGGTCATCATTTACAAGGTCAATTTTTATACTTTAACAGTGAAGAACACAAGTGTACAAAACCGTTTCCCTCTACCATGAGACTGCAGGTGGCATCCATATTTGGTGATTGTGCTGCTTCTAATTTGTCTTCCTTCGTTGCTAATTTTTAGTGTCTAACTTCTGCTTGCAACTCTTTACCCTTTCTTGCATATAGTTTAGTAATAGACTTTATTTAATTTACTAAGCTAGCATTCTTAAGCTAAAAGATCCAAATGGCAACCTTTTTGTAAGGGACTATTAATTATTACCTTTTCCAAAATCACATCATTAATATAATTGAAGACTAATTCTCTGGTACTGATGAGTTCCACCTAGTCAATGGCAAAGGTATGAGAAAACAGAGTTGTAAAAATGGTAGAAGGCCATGTCAGTGAAAACCACAATACTCTAAAAGGGAATTTGGCTTAGGACATAAAAAGCCACAAAAACATGCCATTACCACTGAGTAATGAATAAAAGCCACATAATCTATCAGATCTGACTATATTTGAGCCTACTGGGGAGTTAAGGTCACCAGGCAGAAATTCCAAAAAGTTACAAACCCGTCTAATGAGTGACAGTACGTGAACGGTTTTGCCCTTGACCAAGCATGAGAGGATAAGATGGTAGCCATAAAAGTGGGTAAGAAGAAAATAACTGAAATTTCAATGACTTTTTAAAGGTCAAGTGTATGCTAACATGATAGTTTAGAAACCCTGGGAGCTCCAGACACAGAGGAATTTGCTCTCAATAGTCAGTTCTTTTCCATGGGCTTCCATTGGGTGCTTATAAAAAAGGATAGGAGAGAGGGCAAAATACCTAAAAATGCCACCCCCCTCTATGGTGCCGATGTGCAGGTGGGATTATCTGCTGCTGGGAGGCAGGCACAAAAACCATACCCTCCTCTCTGTGAAGAAAAGCTTTCTGCCACTGTGGCAGGGCAGGAAATCCCTCACCCCACTAAGGTGTACAGAACCACACAGAAGGATCACTTCCATGTCTCAGGTATGCTTCTAAGGATGAGGTGGTAATACTAGAAAACCTTCTGGCACTCCAAGCTTCACGCTAAGCACAAAGTAGTAGCAATCCACCACTAGAGAAATTTGAATTCTGTGGTACTCTAAAGTTACCTATGGAAACCCTGGTGGTGTAGTGGTTAAGAGCTACGGCTGTTAACCAAAAGGTCAGCAGTTTGAATCCACCAACTGCTCCTTGGAAACTCTGTGGGGCAGTTCTACTCTGTCCTTTAGGGTCATTATGAGTTGGAATCAACTCGACGGTAATGGGTTTGGTTTTTCAGTTTCTAAAGTTACTTATAGAAACAACAAAACCCAAACCCAGCTCAACTACTTATGAGGATAACTCAATTGCCAGCACTAATGGTCTACCAGATGAAGAGATATTTATTTCTGGGCACAAATACTATTTTTTTTTTTTTTTTAGCCACTACTATTCTTTTACATATGATGACTGGCACTAAGAAAAAATATACACATAGGGCAAAACAACAACAAAAAGTCTTACTGCCAAAAGATACAGTAATCAACAGAATCAGACCCAGAGATGACCTAGAAGTGGGAACTATCAAATAGTAACCATGACCAAAATGTTAAATCATCTAGTGAAAAATCACAATTCTCTAGATAGTAATGAGCAAGTTATGATAATTCTGTTTTATGTTTATGTTGACATGATGAGCATCTATTTTACAACAATGAAATGCAATGGATATACACACATGCCTACATGGCTACATACATGTATAATACATATACTCACATATGTAAATATACATGTGTATACAAATATGTAATGTATATACACATACATACTTATTCATGTGCCTACACATGAATATATAGTATGAAAACATACTTTTTATCTGATAGTTTAAAATCTCCACACTCAAAAATAAAATGAACCCAGAAAAGGACCGTCTCATACATTCCAGATAAAAGAACATCTGTTGTACTGTTCTACACTGTTATTGATCAGATAGTCTAATACGTTAAACCACTAAGTTTTCTAATATATTCTATTCTGAATTAATAGGATGTGGCCTAAGGACTTCAAGTGCCATCCCTGAGAATAGAGTACAAATCTCTGTAACTTTTAAGTTCACTGCTAACCACGACGAATTGCCGTAGAGCAGATTCCAACTCATGGTAACCTCATGTGTGTCAGAGTAAAACTGTCCTTCACAGTGCTTTCAATGGCTGATTTTTCAGAAGTCAATCTCCAGGCCTTTCTTCTGAAGTGCCTCTGAGTGGACTTGAACCACCAACCTTTCAGTTAGCAGCTGAGCCCATTAATCATTTGCACTACCAAGGGTCTATAGTTCATTACTCCCATTTTCAGTGCCATCGAGTCAATTCTGACTCATAGCGACCCTATAGGACAGAGTAGAACTGCCCCATAGACTTTCCAAGGACCACCTGGTGGATTCAAACTGCCAACCCTTTGGTTAGCAGCCATAGCACTTAACCACTAGGCCACCAGGTTTTCCCAGTTCATTACTATATGCCCCTTATTTAACTGTGCTTCTTCTTCTTTTTTTTTTTTTTTGTCTCAAGGATCGAAGTTTCTAAAAGTCCAGAAACAAGTAAAGATTCATTTTATTTGAACGTAATCAAGCTGCACTTAATAAAAAGTCAGGCCTGTTTCACTAAACGCACCATATTTGTAAGTATAAATTTGGATTAACTCAGTACTAAAGAAATGAATAGGAAACATTATATTACCATGATGGTTATTATTGAAATATAATCACGTAAATATCTCTCAGTTCCACTGGCAGTAGCCTAAGTACTGTTTTTAATGTATGTACTTCCTTTTCTCATAGACCCTACATATTTAAATGATTTAAACTAAATAACAACAAATGTTTTTGTATAGTCATAGGTTTTTCATTACAATAGGACCATTTTATACATTAAAGAAAAGCAATCTTTATTTCATTTCCACTGAACTGTCTCACAATTTTGCTAATAATTTTTAAAGTTATTATGACAATTTTTATTAACATCGATGGAACTAAGCCCTAAATTTTACTGCATATAAGATGTTCATTAATTTAAGTATCCGTTAAGTTTTTATTAAGCATATAGTATGTCCTATGCACATTTTTGGAAACCCTGGTGGCGTGGAGGTTAAGTGGTGAGGCTGCTGACCAAAAGGTAGGCAGTTCAAATCCACCAGGCGCTCCTTGAAAACTCTATGGGGCAGTTCTACTCTGTCCTATAGGGTCGCTATGAGTCAGAATGGACACGACGGCACTGGGGCTGGGCATGCACATTTTTGAGTTTTAGAAAATATCAGCTCTTCTCTTTAAAAATGTAATATGTATAATTTCAGGCAGACTTGAACTAAAATAAAAACTAGTGTTTATTAATATTAAAAATCATTCACGATATTAGGCATCTTTTTTTTAAGTGAAGTTGGGCGTATATTTTATATTGAGATTTGACTAAAACTTCTGATTTATTTTGTATCAAGAATTACACTGATATCTTATTAAAATGTTATTCTTTGTTGAATAAAACTTGGCCTTAGTTTCCTTCTATCAACCCCAACCTAGTGGATCAAGACACTTATATGCCAAGAAGATCACCAAGTAGGCTGTCTCATAAATTTCATGGACAGTTTTTTAAGTATAAGACAGCTCTTTTAAGGCTCTTTTGTTGGCAGAAAAATGTGGTATAGCAGAAAGTTTTAAAGTTGAGTCAGACATTTTATTTCAAAACAATCTGAGAATACATATCAAGGAACCAAACTATTCATTTCCTTTGACCTATTGTTTTTCTCTTGGGACTCTATTTTTAAATATGAAAATATTAATTAATGTTAAAACTATATAAACCTTTTTCTCAAAGATTTATCTCAAATCATTATTTATGTTAGCAGCATCCTGCAAAAATTCAATTTATATGACAGAATATCTGTCATAAAAATTATGAACACAAAGAATCTGTAGTAATGTGGGAAAATAACAAGTTATAATAATAGATGAAAATACAAGAACAAAAATTTATACAGAATGGAATACAAAACTTCATTTAAAACATGTTTTAAAAAACTGGAAAGAATAACTAACACACTTAAGAGTGGTTTTCTCTCAACAGTGGGATTATGGATTTTTCCTTCTTTCCTCTTTGCTTTATTTATCAATTACCTAAATTTTAATATATAAGGACATTTTAAAATAAGAAGTTCTATTTTTTCCCTAGCTATAAAATCTTGAATAGATAGCTTATCTTATCTACTCATTTTATCCCCTTAAGAGGGGTATAATAGTACTTTCCCAAGCCACTGTTAGGTTTAATTCAGTCTATTTTGAGGCTATTTTATAAACCCTAATGGGATAGATGGAGCCTTGGTGGCACAGGGGTTAAGAGCTCAGCTGCTAACCCAAAGTTTGGCAGTTCGAATCTATTAGCCACTCCTTGGACGCTCTATGGGGCAGTTCTACTCTGTCCTGTAGGGTCTCTATGGGTCGGAATCAACTCAACTGCAGTGAGCTTGTGTTTTGTTTTGATTTTAATAGGGTAGACATTGTAAGTCATTTTTGTTGTTATTTATTAGAGCAATAAACGAAATTCTTTCCATTAACACAGCTAGAGTTGGCTAGCTGCTCAGAAACAGTTTCCTGCCTTCTAGGCTCTGTTACGTCTGTGAAAAAGTCCACTGGGTAACTGCCAAAAAGTTAGTTAAATTGACTTGACCATTTCCTTCCTTTCCCTCAACTACTTAGGGTTGTCCTCTGAATGCCCAGTGCCCCAGATCTCTACTGTTTCCATGATGTAGCTTTTCCCTTCTTTCTAACTCTTCCCATCCTTAATAAAATGTATTTAATTTTATTCAAGTCTCCTTAATTCTTCTTTTCTTCTCTCCATGATAACAATAGATAATTATCCAATTTTTCTTCATAATGGGTTAAACCAAAAAAAAACCAAGCCCAGTTCCGTCGATTCTGACTCATAGCAACCCTCCAGGACAGAGTAGAGCTGCCCCATAGAGTTTCCAAGGAGCGCCCGGCATATTCCAACTGCAGACCCTTTGGTTAGCAGCCGTAGCACTTAACCACTACACCACCAGGGTTTCCCATAATGGGTTAAGATGTGCTAAAAGCTTAAGGATAGATTAAGATATGTGTATTTTAACTATACCCTCTTATAATCTTAACTCGATAAAGTGACTCAAATGGAAATAATTTATTTTATTCTAAAATTATCATCCCATTATACTCTGGATTACCTAAAGATGGGATTTATGGCACCAAGGCTGATCAACGGAGCCAATAATGAAACATAGAAGGAGTCTTCTATACTGCCTTTTGTCAGTTTACTATAAACTTCCTCATGGATGAAAGTGTGGAAGAAGGGGTTTATCCAGGATCTGCTCCTAGACCTGCCTGAGACAGACTATAAAGTTAAGGGACTAAAGTGGTCATGTTTCTAAAATTATTACCATATGAGTGTTTTTCAAGTGAATTTAGGAACATATATTGGGAAGAGGGGTTAAAAAAAAGTGTATAACTTTATTTCTTTATAAAAATGTGCCCTTAGAAACAATTGTAGTTCTGATGTTCATTTTTAGGTGTTATTCCTTCACCTTGATGGATGTCAAAAGGCTCCTTCTCAGGGAAGTTGCAATTGCTTCAGAACTTAAGCATACATTGTGATTATATACTACAGGGTCGGCAGCTAAGGCGCTGAATGGCTATTTCTAACACTATGGGAAATACCACTCTTCCGTTGTGCCAAGAATTCAAGTGCTTGTGTTCTGCTGAAATTATTATTTGACCTTTGGAATGGGCTGAGGTGTGAGTTTTTCTTTTGTTTAAGTACTGATTATTAAAAGACTACATCAATGATAATTTTGAATACCTTAAGAAGCCCGTTTCCATCTCAACTGTTTGATCTTATATAGTTATAAGTTAATACTCTATTTAGAAAGGCCTTAGCAACTAATGTCTGTGGCATTCATAGACATGATGCATCACACAGGAGAGTTTTAGCTTTGTAAAAGCAAGACTAATAATGACAGATGGTGAACCAGAATATCACTTAAGTGATAATAAGACACTGAGTGAAATTAAGTGAGGCAGGGGGAAAAAATAAAAAATGAGCAAAAAAACTCCTGGGACCTATTCTGAAGTAAACAATCACCAAATAAATTAAAATTATTTCCTTAATGCTAAAAAAAAAAAAAAGATATCAGACCTGAGGGAAATACAGGCCATCTGAGATGACTTCTTCTGCTTTTTTCTCTTGAATGAGTATTTACCTTTGTCAAAAAATTTGAAAACAATAAAAATAAAAACCAATCCAGCTGCCGTCCAGTCAATTGCGACTCATACCGGCCCTATAGAACAGAGTAGAACTGCCTCCCATAGATAGGGTTTCCAAGGAGAAGCTGGTGGATTCCGACTCCTAACCTTTCAGTTAGCAGCCTTAATGCTTAACCGCTGTACCACCAGGTCTCCAGAAGGACCTCTGCCTCCCATCCGGGGAATCAAACCCAGGTCTCCCACGTGACAGGTGGGAATACTCACCACTATACTAACCACAGCTTGCAAATCAGTTTCTTTTTATGTTTTCTTTCTTTATACCTGTGGACTAGGAATAAAAGAAAGTGGCTCTCTTTTCCTACAAGAAAATCATCAATTATTTCTTGCATTGGCAAGTAGCCCAGTGGCTATTTTTAAGAATATTTTGGACGATTTTCTTTTGTAAAAGATTTGAGAATTTATATAAAAATCTATACAAACAATTTCAGAAGGCAAGCAAATATTTAACTAGTTCCCTGGCACAGGGTCGGGGAGTAGTCTGTGCAATCTGATTAATAGGGGACTAGACACACCTCCTGGCATTTATTAATTTTCTGGCTCAAAACCCCAAAGGAACTCACAATTTAGCTTTCTACAAAAAGACTTTCAATAATCAAGTATCTCTAATATTAGTGACATTAAGTTTTATATGTAAATGTTTGGGCAAAATTATAATTGAAACCGGAGAGTGGAACTTTCAACAGTGCGATGAAATCTCAGGAGGGAGGAGAGTTACTGATAAGAAAAAGGTTGGGGGCAGGAGAGGAAGTTGAACAGATTTATTGTATCAGTTACCTCTCAAGATATCAATACCTTTTATAAAAGTTTGGAAATACACATTAATGTGCAACCCCCCCCCACACTCACATTTTTGCTATTAATTCAACAGACATTTCCTGATCACTAAGTCCATACTGCATTGGGCAAATCTGCTGCAAAAGCCCTCTTTAAAGTATTAAAAAAGAAAAGATGTCACCTTGAGAACTAAGGTACACATACTGTGATATTTTCAATCGTCTCATATGCATGTGAAAGCTGAACAATGAATAAGGAAGAGTGAAGAAGAATTGATGCCTTTGAATTATGGTGTCAACAAAGAATATTGAATGTACCATGGACTACCAGAAGAACGAACAAGTCTGTCTTGGAAAAAGTGTAGCCAGAGTGCTCCTAGGAAGTGAGAATTGCGAGACTTTATCTTACATACTTTTGGAGATACACATGTTATCAGGAGCGACCAGTCCCTAGAGAAGAACTTCATGCTTGGTAAAGTAGACAGGGTCAGCAAAATAGAGGAAGACCCTCAACAAAATGGATTGACACATTGACTGCAACAATGAGCTTAAACATAGCAATGATTGTGAGAATGGAGCAGACTGGGCAGTGTTTCGTTATGGTGCAGTTAGGGTTGCTAAAATGGTACCTGTCATGGATTGAATTGTGTCTTCCAAAAATATATGTATCAATTTGGCTAGGCCATGATTCCTACTATTGTGTGATTGTCCACCATTTTGTCATCTGATGTGATTTTCCTATGTGTTATAAATCCTATCCTATTTCCTATGTGTTGACAAGATGGGATTAGTGGCAATTATGTTAATGATGCAGGACTCAATCTATAAGATTAGATTGTGTCTTGAGCCAACCTCTTTTGAGATATAAAAGAGAGAAGCGAGCAGAGAGGACCTCATACAACCAAGAAACAAGAGCTAGGAGAATAGCATGTCCTTTGGATCTGGGGTCCCTGCTCTGAGAAGCTCCCAGTCCAGGAAGAGATTGATGACAAGGAGCTTCCTCCAGAACCAACAGAGATAGAAAGCCTTGCCCTGGAGCTGATGCCCTAAATTTGGACTTCTAGCCTACTAGGTTGTGAAAGAGTAAATTTCTTTTCATTAAAGCCATTCACTAGTGGCATTTCTGTTATAGCAGCACTAGATAGCTAAAACAGCACCTAACAACAACATATCTATTGGACAACTTCAACCTCTAGTTATAGACTCATATTAGAATTCAGCTTTAGGCACAATACTCACTAAGGCACAGAAACAGGTTACTCTTTCCCAGTCTCAGGAACTAGGATTAATGTTAAAGTTTTATCACAGTCAGAAATCAACCAACTTAGATGTATACATTAGACAAATCAATGAATGAATCCAAATAATTTTTTCTTTACGATTTTCTTAGACCTGCAATAGCATCGGAACTTGGTGTTCCTTCGTTGGGTATAGATAGGTAGGTACATCCAAGTATGTATTTCTTGAGGAAACTAGCAATAACATACTTTTGCTAGATCAATACCACTTGTTGAATATTTGTAAAAAAAAGCTTCAGTACTGCCATATAATACTTTCTAGACAGACAGGCCTTAGAAAAACTTCAAGTCTCTGTGTCCATAAGCTTACTAGTTTCAAATAAATTATTTAATTTCCATATATTAAGATAACAGAGAAACTAAAGTCTGGAAGGGACAGTCTCAGTGGAACCATACATAAAATTTGGGTATTAATGGCAAAGATCAGAGTTTACATAAATCCCAAATAATAATTCCAGTTTGTGCTCATTATGGAAACCCTGCATTTTTCTCACACCTCTGTACTTCCAGTTGTCTTTAAGACTGAACATGGAAAAGTTCAAATACCAGAGGCATGACTCTTTTCATGTTATTTATGGCCTGACCAGGGCAGGAAGTATCGGAAACCTCATGAGGATTCCCTTTCTTGTGTTATTTTCAGCTCTCTGTTTCATGTTTCTGGAGGTCTGAATAGTTTAGAGGGCTTTCTTTTGAAAGTCAAGTCCTAAGGGTCCTCACAGTTGTATTTTCTAAACCATGTAAGAAGCTAAGAGAAATACATCCCAGAAAGCAAACTAAGATTTCCTGATCTGGAAACTAGATTCAGGAAAAAGCTAGACATTCCCACAGATTTAAAAGATCTAATCTAAGCCTTACTCAAAACAATCACATGACTCTTATATCTACGAATAAGTCTAAGGACTCAAATTGGATCCAGAGCACACAACTATCTAGCTAACCATGGGTTTCTTTAATCTATCAAAAATGTCATGTCGTAAAATTTCCAGTGAAAGGAGTCTATGGAACAGCAGAACCAGGCTTCACCCTCAGGATTCATAAAGGCACAGCAATAACTCAGGAAAAGGGGAATAAGGCATAGTAATTCCAACTAGGACCACTGCTAGTGTGCATCTCCCCCTCTGGAGGGGCAAAATAGAGAAGTCACATCCATCTGGAAAGACACACTGGAAAAAGAATGCCTTTCCACTGAGCAAAGCAGTCACTTCCAGGGAGTGTTATATGAGAGGGGAAGCGGAGACTGTGGAATTCTGCCCCCAACCTGTCCCTCTGAAAAGATCTTTGTGTCTAACTGTCCAATCATACTGCAGGCCCTGCTTTCTCTCCACAGCCCTGGCTATGGTTACTAGCTCACATGCCCAAAGCCTAAGGCAAGTAAGTAGGTGCTAGATTTAAGTACTTCTCTCCTTTTAAGTCTTCCACTTTATGTTCATGAGATTCTTCATGGAAGTTGCAGTTGAGTCTACTTCAACTCATAACAACCCTAAAGGACAGGGTAGAACTGTCCCACAGGCCTTCCGAGGCTGCAATCTTTACAGAAACAGACCGCCAAGTCTTTCTCCTGTGGAGCAGCTGGTGGATTCAAACACTGATCTTTCAGTTAGCAGCTTAGCACTTAACCACTACACCACTGGAAGGTAACCCATTGGGAAAAAAATTGTTGTTGAGTTGATTCCTACCCGTAGTGACCCTATAAGACAGGGTAGAACTGCCCCATAGAGTTTCCAAGGAGCAGCTTGTGGATTCCAACTGCTGGCCTTTTGGTTAGCAGCCAAACACTTAACCACTGTGCCACCAGGGCTCCAGAAGGTAGGTAACTCTAAATGTGTTTTCTGTTGGTAGAATCTGTGTTCTTTATTCTTACGTGGAAGGAAGTAATAGAAAGGAGAAGAGAGGAGGGAAGTAATAGAAAAATAGAATAGCACTTGTTAATACAGGATTAGTTGAGACTACATGGATTTTGTGGACCAAATACCAATTTTTCAGATATATTGAATTTCATGAACTATTTACAAGGCCGACAAATATTCACAAAGAAACATCATTCACAAAATGGCCCGGTGTTTCTCAAAAATATAAGCTTTTCAAAAAAATGGAGACAAATATTTTTGTCATATACATTATTGATGACATAATCACACTGAATTATATAAAGAATTTTGTATAGCCCAGTAAGAGTTATTATGCTCTTTGTTCTGTTCTGTGTTTTCACACAGGTTGGCAACTGTTGGCTATTGCAAGTTGAAAGACATGTAAACAATCATGTCAAATCTCTCAACAAGTCGACAGACAAAATGGTATATTAGGTTAGTATAAACCTTATTTTGTAACCAGAATGCAAGTGGAGAAGATTTAAAGCAACTCCTGCAAATGCAAAACTCAGTTTGCCTGCAGGTTGGAATTGTTCTAGAACTGCCATTCATGTCTGAGAAGAAATTCTATCTACACGCTTGGGCTACTATGTGCAAGTTTGGTTTCAAGTGTATTTCCTTCCCTTGCGTAGTGTTTTCTAATTTACTTAACTTGAAAAATAATGCTACAGAAAAACATGAAAACAAATATTCTAGTATGTTCCATCTTTTATAACAATTAGCATAAGAGAGAATAAACTTGTATTCTAGACCAAGTGTTGTCAAACTACAGCCTGTAGGCCAAATTCAACTCATTGCTCATTTGAAAAACAGATATATCCATCATTTACATATCCTCTATATATGCTTTCTTACTACAACAGCAGAGTTGAGTAGTTGCAACAGAGATTATATGGACCAGACAAAAATATTTACCACATGGTGCGTTAGAGGGAAAAAAAAGGTGGCTGACCCCTGTTCTAGACATGTTTTACCATTTCTTATCTCTGTGATTTGAGTTACCTAATCTCCTGATTGGGTTACTATGAGTGGGAATCTACTTGACAGCAATGGCTTTGGTGTTTTTTGTTTTTTGTTTTTTTTTTTATTAATTTGTCTAGAGAAATTAAAGTTACTGACTTTATCCAACTTTTGTGAGGATCAAATGCAATCAGGCCTATGAAGCACTTACCCCAGGACTGGATACACAGTTAACTAGTATGACAAAGAATTAATTTTCATCCTTTTTTAGCATGAGCTCCAATATAGAAGCTTTTAGAAATCTTTTGCACATAACTGCTAGCAATTAAAATGAAGAGGTAGAGAAACGTTTTTAAAAGTCTTTGATTTGGAGGCAGGGCCAAGATGGCGGAATAGCCAGATGCTTCCTGCGATCCCTCTTACAACAAACGCCTGAAAAAACAAGTGAAATGATTACATTTATGACAACCTAGGAGCCCTGAACATCAAAGGCAAAGTTAGAAAACAGACTGAGTGGTAGGGAGAGAGAGAGATAGCTCAGGAGCAGAGAAGAGTTGCCGGACCTCAACCTCCAAGTTCCCTCAGGCGCCATTCCCAGGAATGGCTGCGGAGGGCTAGTAGTAGTGTTTGGCCACAGTTTCCACAGAAAGAAGCAGCCAGGCACACAGCCTACTCACACCCCCCAAAACAGAGAAGAACGGCGCTCTCGGCAAAAGCTAAGTACTTGCGTATATTTTACTGTGCACCCCCCACCCACCCACCCACAAGCTGGCTTCAGTGGCTATTGATTTCGTGGGCTGGAGATAGGGCCTGTTGAGTGCCGGGAGCCATTCTTCTGGCTTTGGAGAAGGAATAAATTCACAAATGGGGAAAAGATAATTTGCCAGCTCCACTAACCAGGGGAGATCCAGACAGAAGCAGCTCCTGTCCAGGCATAAACGGTCCGTGGACTTTGAATATATTTCCCCCCGCATGGACCTGTGTGGGGCTATTTTGGGAGAATAGGATCTTGTTGGCAGACTACAACTGTTTCAGCTGTGTGGTGGAGAGCTGGGTGTTTGATGTTTGACACTGCTTTACCTATTAAACAGGGTCCTCATCTATCCACATCAGGGACCTAAGGACTAGTGGCTCCACTCAGGTCACCCAGACACCTGCAGCAGGGGTCCAAGGATAATTGGTACCTCCCAGTCCTTAAAACAAAAAGCACTGGGGGCCTATGGTCCATCTGCAGAACCCACCCACCTATATGCTTTAGGGAACAGGGACATACTTTCCTAAGAGGTACTTTGGGGACGATTCTCAGCCCCCTGCCTTGTTCAGAGTGTGAGCCCCTGCTGCAACTAGATACTGGTATCTATACCAATCACCCTTGCCCTCTAAGACTGTAGGACAGAGCCTGTACCACACGCTTGATGACCAGCTACTTGGAAACCTGAGCTGCATCCATAAAAGAAAAGTGAATGCACTCCAAGGCTGATATACCTGATAACAACTCTCGCAATCTGGTGACAGGACATCAGAGCTTCAAAGGTGAAAAATAATCAAGCTAGCTCACTCAAGCAACCCATCTGGGTGTATCAAAACAAAACAAAGCAATAGGCTAGGAAACAGTAAGCAAACATAAAATAAACTAATATAATAACTTATAGATGGCTCCGAGACAACAGTCAATACCAAATCACATAAAGAAACAAACCATGATCGCTTCAAAAACTCTTAAAGAATCAAGGTATTGTCTAGATGAAAGCGCCTTCCTGGAATTACTGAATGCAGAATACAAAAGATTAATATATAGAACCCTTCAAGACATCAGGAAGGAAGTTAGGCAATGTGTAGAACAAGCCAAGGAACACAAGATAAAGCAGTTGAAGAAATTAAAAAGATTATTCAAGAACATAATGAAAAATTTAATAAGCTGCAAAAATCCATACAGAGACAGCAATCAGAAATTCAGAAGATTAACAATAAAATTACAGAATTAGACAACTCAATAGTGTCAGAGGAGCAGAATTGAGCAAGTGGAAGGCGGAATAGGTGACCATGAAGATAAAGCACTTGGCACCAATATATTTGAAGAAAAATCAGATAAAATAATTTTAAAAAATGAAGAAAACTTAAGAATCATGCGGGATTCTATCAAGAGAAATAACGTACAAGTGATTGCAGTACCAGAACAGGGAGGGATAACAGAAAATACAGAGAGAATTGTTGAAGATTTGTTGGCAGAAAACTTCCTTGATATCAAGAAAGATGAGGAAATATCTATTCAAGATGCTCATCGAACTCCAGATTAGGTAGATTTTAAAAGTAAATCACCAAGACGTATTATAATCAAACTTGCCAAAACCAACGATAGAGAATTTTAAGAGCAGCTAGAGATAAACAAAGTCATCTACAAAGGAGAGCCAATAAGAATAAGCTCGGACTATCCAAAAGAAACTATTCAGGCAAGAAGGCAATTCATGACTTATATAAAGCATTGACGGAAAAAAAATTACGAGCCAAGAATCATATATCCAGCAAAACTGTCTCTCAAAAATGAAGGTGAAATTAGGACATTTCCAGATAAACAGAAGTTTAGGGAATTCGTAAAAACCAAACCAAAACTACAAGAAATACTAAAGGGAGTTCTTTGGTTAGAAAATCAAAAATAACAGGTATCAACCCATGACTATAACACTGGACAGACCAATCAGATGTCAACCCAGACAAGGAAATCACAAAAATAAGTCAAGATAAAATAATGTTCAAAACAGGGAAACAGTGGTATTATTCTGTAAAAGAAGACACATTAAAACAATAAAGAGGGACTAAGAAATGTAATCATAGATCTTACATATGGAGAGGAAGATGAGGCAATACAAAGAAATAAAAGTTAGGTTTAAACTTAGAAAAATAGGGGTAAGTATTAAGGTAACCACAAAGTAGACTAACTATCCTACACATCAATATCCAATACAAGAAAAAAAAGACTCAGCAGAAACAAAGTCAACTGCAATGAATAAGAGGAAAAGACGATATAAAAAGATAAACTACTCAGCACAAAAAATTAAATGGGAAAAAGAAACTGTCAACAACACACAAAAAAAGACATCAAAATGATAGCACTAAATTCATACCTATCCATAACTACGCTGAATCTAAATGGACTAAATGCACCAATAAAGAGACAGAGAGTGGCAGAATGGATAGAAAAATATGATCCGCTATATGCTGCCTACAAGAGACACACCTTAGACTTAGAGACAGAAATAAACTTAAATTCAAAGGATGGAAAAAAATACATCAAGCAAACAACAATCAAAAAAGAGCATGAGTGGCAATATTAATTTCTGACAAAATAAACTTTAAAGTTAAATCTACCACAAAGGATAATGAAGGATATTATTTAATGATTAAAAGACAATATACCAGGAGGATATAACCATATTACATATTTATGCACCCAATGGCAGGGCTGCAAGATACATAAAATAAACTCTATCAGCATCAAAAAATGAGACAGACAGCTCTCGATTATAGTAGACTTCAACACGCCACACTCAGTGAAGGATAGGACATCCAGAAAGAAGCTCAATAAAGACATGGAAGATCTAAATGCCACAATCAACCAACTTGACACACAGACATATACAGAACACTCCACCGAAAAGCAGCCAAGTATATTTTCTTTTCTAGTGCACATGGAACATTCTCTAGAGTAGACCACATACTAAGTCATAAAGCAAGCCTTAGCAGAATCCAAAACACTGAAATATTACAAAGCATCTTCTCTGACCATAAGGCCATAAAAGTAGAAATCAATAACAGAAAAAGCAGAGGAAAGAAATCAAACACTTAGAAACTGAAAAATACTTTGCTCAAAGAAGACTGGGTTATAGAAGACGTTAAGGATGCAATAAAGAAATTCATAGAATCCAATAAGAATGAAAACACTTCCTATCAGAACCTTTGGGATACAGTGAAAGCAGCACTCAGAGGTCAATTTATATCAATAACTGCACACATACAAAAAGAAGAAAGAGCCAAAATCAAAGAATTATCCCTACATCCTGAACAAATAGAAAGGGAGTAACAAAAGAAACCCTCAGGCACCAGAAGAAAGCAAATAATAAAAATTAGAGCAAAATTAAATGAAATAGAAAACAGAAAAACAATTGAAAGAATTAACAAGAACAAAAGCTGGTTCTTTGAAAAAATTAACAAAATTTGATAAACCATTGGCCAACCTGACAAAAGAAAAACAGGAGAGGAAGCAAATAACCCAAATAAGAAATGAGATGAGTGATATTACAACAGACCCAACTGAAATTAAAAGAATCATATTGGATTACTATGAAAATTTGTACTCTAAGAAATTTGAAAACCTAGAAGAAATGGATAAATTCCTAGAAATACACCACCTACCTAAACTAACACAACCAGAGACAGAACAACTAAATAGACCCGTAACAAAAGAAAAGATAGAAAAGGTAATCAAAAAACTTCCAACAACAACAACAAAAAAAGCCCTGGCCCTGAGGGCTTCACTGCAGAGTTCTACCAAATTTTCAAAGAATTAACACCACTACTACTAAAGTATTTCAGAGCATAGTAAAGGATGGAATACTTCCTGACTTATTCTATGAAGTCATCATATCCCTGATACTAAAACCAGCTAAAGACACCACCAAAAAAGAAAATTACAGACCTATATCCCTTATGAACACAGATGCAAAAATCCTCAACAAAATTCTAGCCAATAGAATTCAATAACGTATCAAAAAAATAATTCACCATGACCAGATGGGATTCATACCAAGTATGCAGGGATGGTTCAACATTAGAAAAACAATTAATGTAATCCGTCATATAAATGAAACAAAAGACTAGAATTAAATGATTTTATCAGTTGATGCAAAAAAAGGCATTTGACAAAGTGCTACACCTGTTCATGATAAAAACTCTGAGCAAAATAGGAATAGAAGGAAAATTCCTTAACATAATAAAGGGCATTTACACAAAGCCAATAGCCAACATCATCCTAAATGGAGAGAGTCTGAAAGCATTCCTCCTGAGATCAGGAAACAGGTAAGGATGCCCTTTATCACCACTCTTATTCAACATTGTGCTGGAGGTCCTAGCCAGAGCAATTAGGCTTGATAAAAAAATAAAGGGCATCCAGATTGGCAAGGAAGAAGTAAAAGTATCTCTATTTGCAGATGACATGATCTTATACACAGAAAACCCTAAGGAATCCTCCAGAAAACTACTGATACTAACAGAAGAGTTAGGCAGAGTATAAGGATAAAAGATAAACATACAAAAATCAGTTGGATTCCTCAACACCAACAAAAAGAACATTGAAGAGGAAACCACCAAATCAATGCCATTTACAGTAGCCCCAAGAAGATTAAATACTTAGGAATAAATCTCACCAGAGATCTAAAAGACCTATACAAAGAAAGCTACAAGCCAGTACCGCAAGAAACCAAAAGTGACCTTCCTAAGTGGAAAAACATGCCTTGCTCGTGGATAGGAAGATTTAACATTGTAAAAATGTCTATTCTACCAAAAGCAATCTATAGATACAATGCAATTTCGATCCAAATTCCAACGACATTCTTTGATGATATGGAGAAACAAATCACCAACTTCATACGGAAGGGAAAGAGGCCCTGGATAAGTAAAGCATTACTGAAAAAGAACAAAGTGGGAGGCCTCACTCTACCTGATTTTAGAACCTATTATGCCATCACAGTAGTCAAAACAACCTGGTACTTGTATAACAACAGATACATAGGCCAATGGAACAGAATTGAGAATCCAGACATAAATCCATCCACATACGAGCAACTGGTATTTGACAAAGGCCCCAAAACAGTTAAATGGGGAAAAGACAGTCTCTTTAACAAATGGTGCTGGCATAAGTGGATATTCATCTGTAAAAAAATGAAACAAGACCCGTACCTCACACCATGCACAAAAACGAGTTCAAAATGGATCAAAGACCTAAATATAAAATCTAAAACGATAAAGATCATGGAAGAAAATATAGGAACAACATTAGGAGCCCTCATACATGAAATAAACAGTATACAAAACATTACCAACAATGCAGAAGAAAAACTAGATAACTGGGAGCTCCTAAAAATCAAACACCTATGCTCATCCAAAGACTTCACCAAAAGAGTAAAAAGATTACTTACAGACTAGGAGAAAGTTTTTAGCTATGACATTTCCGATCAGCATCTGATCTCTAAAGTCTACATGATACTGGAACAACTCAACTACAAAAAGACAAACAACCCAATTAAAAAATGGGTAAAGGATATAAACAGACACTCCACTAAAGAAGACATTCAGGTAGCTAACAGATACATGAGGAAATGCTCACTATCATTAGCCATTAGAGAAATGCAAATCAAAACTACAATGAGATTCCATCTCATTCCAGCAAGGCTGGCATTAATCCAAACAACACAAAATAACAAATGTTGGAGAGGATGTAGAGAGTCTGGAACACTTATACACTGCTAGTGGGAATGTAAAATGGTACAACCACTTTGGAAATCAGTTTGGCACTTCCTTAAAAAGCTAGAAATAGAACTACCATAAGATCCAGCAATCCCACTCCTTGGAATATATCCTAGAGAAATAAGAGCCTTTATACAAACAGATATATGCACACTCATGTTCATTGCAGCACAGTTTACAATAGCAAAAAGGTGGAAGCAACCAATGTGTCCATCAATGGATGAATGGATAAATTATAGTACACTCACACAACGGAATTCTATGCATCAATAAAGAACAATGATGAAATCATGAATCATAGAGGAAGCTGGAAGGCACTATGCTGAGTGAAATTAGTTGCTAAAAGACAAATGTTGTATAAGACCACTATTATAAGAACTTCAAAAATAGTTTAAACAGAGAAGAAAATATTCTTTGATGGTTTCGAGAGAGGGGAGGGAGGGAGGGAGAGGGTTTTTCACTAATTAAATAGTAGATAAGAACTATTTTAGGTGAAGGGAAAGACAACACACAATACAGGTGAGGTCAGCACAACTGGACTAAATCAAAAGCAAAGACGTTTCCTGAATAAATAGAACGCCTCGAAGGCCAGCATAGCTGAGCCAGGGGTTTGGGGACCATGGTTTCAGGGGACATCTAAGTCAATTGGCATAATAAAATCTATTAAGAAATCATTCTGCATCCACTTTGGAGAGTGGTGTCTGGCACTAGCAAGCAGCCATCTAAGATGGATCAATTGGTCTCAACCCACGTGGAGCAAAGGAGAATGAAGAACACAAAGACACAAGGTAATTATGAGCCCAAGAGACAGAAAGGGCCACATAAACCAGAGACTACATCAGCCTGAGACCAGAACTAGCTGGTGCCCAGCTACAACCAATGACTGCCCTGACAGGGAACACAACAGAGAACCCCTGAGGGAGCAGGAGAGCAGTGGGATGCAGACCCCAAATTCTCATAAAAAGACCAGACTGAATGGTCTGACTGAGACTAGAAGGACCCCGGTGGTCATGGTCCCCAGACCTTCTTTTAGCCCAAGACAGGAACCACTCCCAAAGACAACTCTCTAGACAGGGATCGGACTGGACAATGGGATAGAAAATGATACTGGTGAAGAATGAGCTTCTTGGATCAAGTAGACACATGAGACTATGTTTGCATCTCCCGTCCAGGGGGGAGATGAGAGGGTAGAGGGGGTTAGAAGCTGGCCCAATGGACATGAAAAGAGAGAGTGGAGGGAAGGAGTATGCTGCCTCATTAGGGGGAGAGCTATTAGGAGTATATAGCAGGGTGTATACAAATTTTTGTATGAGAACGTAACTTGATTTGTAAACTTTCACTTAAAGCACAATAAAAATTAAAAATAAAAATATCTTTGGTGTGTTCAGTTAGAAGGGAAAAGGCAAGACAGAGGGGACATGTGGGAACAGAGGCATGTGTGTAGCTGGATTGCTGTGTTCTTTGCTCTCCCTGAGTCTCCAGACTCATTCTTGTGAATTTTTCTTGTGACAAGGCTATCCTGAACATCACAGTAATGCCCCAAACCTACCCCAAAAGGTCTTTGTGAAGCTTTTATGCTACAGGATATGTGTTAATTCCTGATGCTACTCTAAAGTAGTTGAGACTAGACATACATGAGAAGTGGAAAAGGAGAATGCTTCAACTTACATGACTGTAAATGTATCATTTTCAATTCTTCTTTTACCTTCTATCTTCCCACCACCATCCTTTCATGCACAGCCCAGAGATGGCTTAGCTACACAGAACCAGGAGACGTGAGAAGGAGTTACACACTGGCTTAAGAAAAACATCTACTATATCAGGACCCCTTTTATAATGTAGGGAGAAAAAAATTATACAAATAAACATTTTTATTATTTATATTTGAACATGACATTTCATTGTACATGGCATGTTATATGGTGACTCAATGACTGGTTATGGAATATCATTTCTGCCCATATAGTTTTAGAAATTTTCCAGGATTACGTTTTAGGGCATTTCACTGAAAAAAGTACAGCACTGGAAATACGGATTTAAAGTTGAAAATTCAGATTTGTGATAATCAGCCTATGAGTGGTAGTTGAAGACATGAGATTAGAAGCCAGAAAAGTTATTTTGAGGTATAATAAAATAGGATCATCAACTGTGAGGAGCATCAACAGTAAAGAACAGGAGAGAAAAGAAATGTCCCAAGGGAGATGAACTGATAAGAGGGGAAGAAGAAATATCAGAGGATTGTTATAGCATAGGATCTCGAGTTTAAAAGACATTATAATGTTAACCATTTAGAAGGGACTTCATTACCCTTATGATTTAATTTTATGCCCCAGATGTCATCCAAAACACCCAACAGAATTTCTTCTAGAACTTTCCTGATGTCCTAGAGCCTCAGCTTAAATATTGCTTGACACTCACAGAGAACTACTGGTTGATAATATTTATTTTTAGGACATTCTTCCTTAAATAGAATCATGACAGCCCTCTGGCTATACAAAGACATTACTCATGTCTTGCTGAATCTACCCTTTTCAGGGCTAGATATCAATCCTTTCTTCATATGGCATGGCTTTCATACCCTTTACTCTTGTAGACTGAGGTTTTCAAATTTAACAAATGAAAATATAAGATTTCCAGTTAAATTTGGATTTTAGTTAAGCAGCAAATAAATTTTTAGGATAAGTATGCCCCATGCAATATACATACACATATTTATACAAAAATATTCATTGCTTAGCTGAAATTCTAATTTCACTGGGAGTTCTGTACTTTATCTGGCAACCTTACTTACAGATAGATGCCCACACCTTGAATACTTGTTAGTACATTAATGAAGCTCTAATTATGTGGCTTCCAGAAAGAACACTGTATTTTAGGTATATATTATAATGAGTGAAATGAATCTCACCCTTGGACCAGACACAATTTATCTAACTATGCAGTCTGAGAGCATATTAGTTTTTTGTTTTTTTCATCTGAATAGCAATCCTGCTTCATTCAACTCCTCAGTCAATTATATTTCCTCCTTCACAGACACTGCTATTGCCCAGACTTCCACATCCTGTCATTGTACAGCAGGTTTTTTTTTTATTAAGTTTTATTGAGGTTCAAGTGAACGTTTACAAATCAAGTCAGACTGTCACATATAAGTTTATATACACCTGACTCCGTACTCCCACTTGCTCTCCCCCTAATGAGTCAGCCCTTCCAGTCTCTCCTTTCATGACAATTATGCTAGCTTCCAACTCTCTCTATTCTCCCATCCCCCCTCCAGATAGGAGATGCCAACACAGTCTCAAGTGTCCACCTGATATAATTAGATCACTCTTCATCAGTATCTCTCTCCTACCCACTGTCCAGTCCCTTTCATGTCTGATGAGTTGTCTTCGGGAATGGTTCCTGTCCTAGGCCAACAGAAGGTTTGGGGACCATGACTGCCGGGATTCCTCTAGTCTCAGTCAGACCACTAAGTATGGTCTTTTTATGAGAATTTGGGGTTTGCATCCCACTGATTGCCTGCTCCCTCAGGGGTTCTCTGTTGTGCTTCCTGTGAGGGCAGTCATCGATTGTGGCCGGCACCAACTAGTTCTTCTGGTCTCAGGATGATGTAGGTCTCTGGTTCATGTGGCCCTTTCTGTCTCTTGGGCTCTTAGTTATCGTGTGACCTTGGTGTTCTTCATTCTCCTTTGCTCCAGGTGGGTTGAGACCAATTGATGCATCTTAGATGGCCGCTTGTTAGCATTTAAGACCCCAGATGCCACATTTCAAAGTGGGATGCAGATTGTTTTCATAATAGAATTATTTTGCCAATTGACTCAGAAGTTCCCTTAAACCATGGTCCCCAAACCTCCGCCCTTGCTCCGCTGACTTTTGAAGCATTCATTTTATCCTGGAAACTTCTTTGCTTTTGGTCCAGTCCAGTTGAGCCGACCTTCCATGTATTGAGTATTGTCCTTTCCTTCACCTAAAGCAGTTCTTATCTATTAATTAATCAGTAAAAAACCCTTTCCCACCCTCCCTCCCTCCCCGCTTCATAACCACAAAAGTATGTGTTCTTCTCAGTTTATACTATTTCTCAAAATCTTATAATAGTGGTCTTATACAATATTTGTCCTTTTGCCTCTGACTAATTTCGCTCAGCATAATGCCTTCCAGGTTCCTCCATGTTATGAAATGTTTCACAGATTCGTCACTGTTCTTTATCGATGCGTAGTATTCCATTGTGTGAATATACCACAATTTATTTAACCATTCATCCATTGACGGACACCTTGGTTGCTTCCAGCTTTTTGCTATTGTAAACAGAGCTGCAATAAACATGGGTGTGCATATATCTGTTCGTGTGAAGGCTCTTGTTTCTCTAGGGTATATTCCGAGGAGTGGGATTTCTGGGTTGTATGGTAGTTCTATTTCTAACTGTTTAAGATAACGCCAGATAGATTTCCAAAGTGGTTGTACCATTTTACATTCCCACCAGCAGTGTATAAGAGTTCCAATCTCTCCGCAGCCTCTCCAACATTTATTATTTTGTGTTTTTTGGATTAATGCCAACCTTGTTGGAGTGAGATGGAATCTCATTGTAGTTTTAATTTGCATTTCTCTAATGGCTAATGATCGAGAGCATTTTTTCATGTATCTGTTAGCTGCCTGAATATCTTCTTTAGTGAAGTGTGTGTTCATATCCTTTGCCCACTTCTTGATTGGGTTGTTTGTCTTTTTGTGGTTGAGTTTTGACAGAATCATATAGATTTTAGAGATCAGGCGCTGGTCGGAGATGTCATAGCTGAAAATTCTTTCCCAGTCTGTAGGTGGTCTTTTTACTCTTTTGGTGAAGTCTTTAGATGAGCATAGGTGTTTGATTTTTAGGAGCTCCCAGTTATCTGGTTTTTCTTCATCATTTTTGGTAATGTTTTGTATTCTGTTTATGCCTTGTATTAGGGCTCCTAAGGTTGTCCCTATTTTTTCTTCCATGATCTTTATCGTTTTAGTCTTTATGTTTAGGTCTTTGATCCACTTGGAGTTAGTTTTTGTGCATGGTGTGAGGTATGGGTCCTGTTTCATTCTTTTGCAAATGGATATCCAGTTATGCCAGCACCATTTGTTAAAAAGACTATCTTTTCCCCAATTAACTGACACTGGGCCTTTGTCAAATATCAGCTGCTCATATGTGGATGGATTCATATCTGGGTTCTCAATTCCGTTCCACTGGTCTACGTACGCGCCCGTTGTACCAGTACCAGGCTGTTTTGACTACTGTGGCTGTATACTAGGTTCTGAAATCAGGTAGAGTGAGGCCTCCCACTTTCTTCTTCTTTTTCAGTAATGCTTTGCTTATCCGAGGCTTCTTTTCCTTCCATATGAAGTTGGTGATTTGTTTCTCTATCACCGTAAAAAATGACATTGGAATTTGGATCGGAAGTGCATTGTATGTATAGACGGCTTTTGGTAGAATAGACATTTTTACTATGTTAAGTCTTCCTATCCATGAGCAAGGTATGTTTTTCCACTTAAGTATGTCCTTTTTAATTTCTTGTAGTAGAGATTTTTTTCAGTCCATTATGTCTGCCTAAGCCAACCCAAGCCAGTTTCCTTCCAGTCAACTCCAACTCATGGTGACCCCATGTATATCAGAGTAGAACTGTGCTCCGTAAGGTTTTCAGTGGCTGATTTTTTTCAGAAGTAGATCACCAGGCCTTTCTCCTGAGGTGTCTCTGGGTAGATTTGAACCCCCAGCCCTTTGGTTAGCAGTGAGCATTAACAGTTTGTACCACACCAGGGACTCTTATCTGCTTAGTGCCCAAGCCCATTGCTGTTGAGTCAATGCTGACTCATAGCAAACCTACAGAACAGAGTAGAACTGCCCCATAGGGTTTCCAAGGAATGGCTAGTAGATTCAAACTGCTGACCTTTTGGTTAGCAGCTGAGCTCTTAACCACTGTGCCCCCAGGGCTCCATCTGCTTAAATAAGCCCTTTTAAACCACCTACTCTTTCTTTGTCGAATGTGTTTGCAAAAATGTTGGGCAGACCGAGCTGAATTCTGAGACTTGTGGCTCTTCACAACTTCTTCTAGATAGGCATTATCAGTCCATTAATCACTATTTTTTTGAAGGGGAATGACTAACTCATTATGAATTCCGTTAACAGTACTACCAAGCAGTTCATTTATTTCCATCTTGTGCATAAGGATAGCATGATATGTTTTTAAAATTCTTTATCCAAATCAAGAGATATAATGGCAGTGCCATCCCCTTACTTGCCAATCAGGGTACCCGTTCAAGTGAAGAAAGTGAAGCTCACTTACCATGATCCAGTTTCTGCTGAAACTATAGGGATTATAACAATTAGCATTTTAGTTTCAGGATGTCTAGAATTTTGCTTAGACTATCTTTTTGTTCTCTAACTTCCAGCAGTGTCTGTTTTCCCAGTGGCAGATTATCTGCTGGCAACTCAGCACCGTTTCCTCCCTTCTGTGTTCTCAACTGAATCAGAGGCTTGGAAACCTGGGAACTATATTTCCCAGAATCCCCGCTAGCAGTTTCCAGTTAAGACTTCCGTAGGGCACTCACGTAAGATTTTAAAGCAAAGAAAAAGGAAGCAGAAGCCATAGTATTGGTCCTCTGGAGGCTGGAATAGAAGTCCAGGCAGGCTCTTGGGCTTTGACAGGTCTGAGATTACAATGGCTTCTACTTATTTTTCTGCAAATCACCCTCCTTTGGTGCTGGAGACTGCGGTCACTGTTATCAGCTACTTCCAGAAATTTCTTCAATTACCTGACTACCTGCAAGCAGCAAACCTGAGCTCTAGGGACAGTCTCTCTTCCTGCCCTTCCAAGGGTTTTAAAAGAACCTAATTCCTGAGCCCTGGTGGCACAGTGGTTAAGTGCTCAGCTGCTAATGGAAAGGTCAGTGGTTCGAACCCACTAGCCAGTCCTTGGGAGATAGATGTGGCAGTCTGTATAGCCTTGGAAACCCTATGGGGCAATTTTACTCTGTCCTACAGAATTGTTATGAGTCAGGATTGACTTGACGGTAATGGGTTTGATTTGGTTAATTCGTGTCTCAGATAATTAATGCCTGAAATACAGGTGTGGCTTCTGTTTTCCTGAGTGATTAATTTCTCATTTAAAATAGCAGGGGAGCCAGTATAACCACCCTATAGGACAGAGTAGAACTGCTCCATAGGTTTCTAAGAAGTGGCTGGTGGATTTGAACCGCTGACCTTTTGGTTAGCCGCTATAGCACACCGTAGCTCTTAACCACTGTGCCACCAGTATAGCAGATGACTAACAGCAGGGGCTTCATTCTCTTTTTGAAAACTTTCCATCTGAAATTTTATTTAGCAGTGAAAAAAATAAAATTATTTTTGTCTAATGTATTCCTACCCTAATCCTAAAGGTTAAACTACGTCATACATGGAAAAGGCCTTTGGGACTAGTCCACAGTAAGTGAGAATAGTCCAGGGGATAGTGAGTGACTATTTATACGACAAGGGAAGAAAATGCCACAGGCTAATTTTATTAGCAGTAATGCTAATGCTAAGATATTCCATCTTTCAAAGGCAAAAGGAAATATGACATTTTTTAAAAAGTCAGTTTTTCCCAAAACATGGACATCTTTTACGTAGATAAAAGTGAATTAACTGCCAGAGTCTACTTAAAATGTCAAATACACCCAGAGAGCCTTGGTGGGGTATTTCAGTGTTACCTCTATGTAAGTTAACATTCTTCTTTGCAGAGTGCCAGACTTAACTCTTCATATGGTGCTTGGAAAAAACAAAATTATGGAAAATTTCAGAGGAATCAGGGTAGGTAAAATGACAATTCACTACTCTTTAATTTTACTTTCCATTCTCATATTCCCATTTTAAAAAGCAAAACATGAGCGAGACCTTGTGGGGCTTCTCCCCCAGCATTGAGCAGTTTTTACACATTAAGGAAAACAGCAAAATATGGCAGCAAATGGCTTACCAAAAGAGCTGACCAAAGCCAGTTATTTAAAAAGCTCACAGTACATTTTGTGGTTTGTGCTTGCAGGTGTTAATTTCCCCCTATGCATCATTTTCTCCTAGTCTTCTTGCATATTCTGTAAAGGAAGTGTTTTTTCTAAGGTAAAAATAAATACTAATAATCAAAAACATAGGAGTAAAGTTTATTTCTTGCTGCGTGTACTTGATTATTTTTATTCCAACCCCAAATTAAATCAAAGAAGAACTCCTAGCATAGTAGATTTCCTTGCTTATTTTGAAATAAAAGTTGTAATTTTTGTATCTTACACTTGCTTGGGCTAAAAGGCTTATTTTTTGTTTGTTTCTGTCTTTTGCAGGTGTCAATTACTATGTCCTATAACAACCATACAGAAAAATCACATTTATTCAACTTGTAACATAAGTTCATTGCATATCTACCAGATGCAAGTCATAATTATGGGTGCTAAACTGGGTACAAATGTGAATAAACCATAATTCCTGCCCTCTAAGGAGCTCAGACATTGATAATCTAGGCAATAGATCTTACTGTTAAATGGTTTCAATGCCTTTTTTTCAACAGCTCAAGGGTAAAAATATACCCATGGGTCAGAAATTAATTTTCTGGCCTAAGGTCACATATATGTAAAGAAAGAGAACAAATAAGCATAGGACTCTTCAATGTTTTAGGGGTTTCCCACAAAACCCACATTGCCCGACCCGCCAGCAAAAATGACTAAAAAAGGTAGTTAGCAACCCACTAGACATCCTGTCAGATCTTTCTTGCTGGTAAACTTCACAACAAACTTCACCTGGATATGAACTATTTGTTCAGGAGATCTCTGGGTTCCAGGGAGACACCCGTTGATTGCCCTGAAATGCTGGCTTCCTCCAGCTACACTAGCCAGAAGCAGATCACCTGCCCTTCCCACAGGTGATTCACCTGGATGATGGGAGCAAAGAGCCTCGGCCTTGTGGACCAATGAATAAAGCCAGGACTGGGCGTTGTGCTTTGCATTTTTATTTTCAAAATTCTACTTAATCCATTACTTTTGGGCCCACTTAAATCAGGTACTGTGGGCTAAAGTAGCAACTAGCACTGCTCTTAAAGCTTTCTCCAAGACACCTCAAGCATTTTCACGTAGATCTGGTAAAAAATTCAAACTCATCCCATCAGAGGGGGTACCTCCACCTCTCAAATATCACCTTTTCAACGTGATTCCTCTGGGACCCCTATTTAAAACCGCTCCCCCAGAATTCCCTAACCCCTTCTTTGCTATATCTTATTTTACTTAATAGTATTTATTACTTTCTAACTTACTGTAAAATGTACTTTTTTGTTTATTAACTGTATCCTCCCAGTAAAATGTAAGCAGGCCATGGATTTCTGGTTCTGTTTTGTTCATTGTTATATCCCCAGGTCTCTATCCTGTAATAGTGCTCAATAAATATTTGTTCAATGGATCTTATAAAGAATCTTATACAGAAAACTCATTATGGTCATATCCCACATGGTCCATGAACCTGAGCTACAGTAAATAACTCTGCTGGCCTCTTTCATGAATAAATACATTTGAGGCAGTGGTGTAGTATAATTGTTAACTGTCTAGCCTATGAACTCAGGCTGTTCAGTTCCAATTCCAGCTCCACTACTTACTCGCTCGTTACCTTCAGCATGCTCCTTACCCTGTCTAAGCCTGTTTTCTCATCTGTGAAATGAGGACGAGGATGTTATTAGTGTCTCTTTTATAGTGTTCATCACATGGATGATGGCATCACTCACATTTCTGTTTAAGGCAGTCTCAGCATCTGTCCAGGCTATATTTATGATACTTCCTTTAGTTTTGTAGGCCAAGCATTTTACTAAGTGAAATACCAATCAACACAGTGAGTGACAGTCTCCTATTTCTCACCTTTCCCTTAACTGTCAGACTGATACCTGGAATCTGAAACTAGTGACCAGGCAGGAAGCCTCCTTTCTGGTGTTCTGGGAATTCCAGTATACCCTCTTCCTTTCCAGCTTCAGAAAACACCATACTGTATCCCTAAATAACCACCACTCCCAACTTCCCCCAAACAATCTAGTCCCTGGGTGGTGAAAATGGTTCACACTAACGCTCTTGACTGCTAACCAAAAGGTTGGCAATTCAACTCCACCCAAAGGCACCTCAGAAGAAAGCTTGTCAATCTGCTTCTGAAAAATCAGTCATTGAAAACCCTATGGAGCACAGTTCAACTCTGACACACAAATGGGGTCTGTATGAGTTGGAAATGACTTGACAGCAACTGGTTTGTTTGTTTTTAATGGAATATCAGAGACCAAAGAAATTTCACTTTGATTCCATCTCAGCCTCTCTCGCACCAACCACTGCTTTACTCACTCCCACTTCCAAGTCGAATCACCTTCCACAGTCTCTTTGATAACTTGGTCATACAGCCTCTCATTCATCTCTTGCAGTTGTCCCACCCTCCTTACAAAGGAGCCCTTCTCATATATGCACAGAATAGATTGTTAGAAAGCCCTTCCTCACATTGAGCTCTATCAGTTACTGGCTTAGTTCTGACCTCCAGAGTTACCCAGAGTAAGTTGGCTCCCCATTCTGGGTCATGCTCATGGGATATTTGTAAACAACTTTAAATTTCTCTTCAGATGAAACATCCCTGTTCCCTGTGACTATTTCTTATTTGGCAGAGTTTCCAGACCCTTCTTCATCCTTCCCACCTCCTCTAAATTTTTTTCCGTTCTACAGTGCCCTTTTGACATTATGATCCCAGGACACGATCCATAACTCTAACATGGCATTACCTCTACCATGCCCTGCAATTTGACCATCTAGGATTTGAAATTTCAACTTCTTAAAGGCCATGTGAGTTTATACAGGCATTTTTAACAACTAAGTCATACTGTTAGCTTCCAGCAAGCTTGCTGTCACCTAAAATCCTGGAGTCTGTTTTACATGAGCTGCTGTCCAGTCAGGTTTTCTAGCTTCTTGGTAAACTTGGGTCGATGCTGTTTTCTTAAGATGGTCTGGGGATGTACTGGAATCACATATGATTTGCTTGGGGCAGGCTGTCCGCTATGCTTTAGTTACAAGGTTGTTGCATAAGAAGCTAGCCCAGGGGCTTGGTAGCAGGAGCCTGAGATCCATCTGAAAAACCTAGAAGGGAAGATCTGAATTGGTACAAATAACTTATTAGTTTTTCACGATTATAAGGTAGTTTGGGGAATTCCATCTTATAGAAATATAAAGTTCAGAGTTTGTTCTCTCCATGGACTCATGCTTGAGTTCATGAATGTGCTTTGGGAAATCTATGACCCTCCTGAAAGGCATGCCAAATTTAGTGTAAATATGCATTCGTGAATTTTTCTGGGGAAGATATCTATAGCTCTCATCAGACTCGTCACGGGGCACATGACTACAAGACACATGAAGAACCACCGTCAACCCCCTCATTTCATAAAGGACTTATTTGAGGACTGGAGATATTAAGAATAAATTACCCAAGGTCACATACCTAATAGATAATACAGTCTGAACAATAATCCAGGTCCTCTAAATCCCAGTGCAAGTTCATTAGACTGTCATGTGTAATTGCAGGGAAGCATTACCAAATAAAACAGAAATACAGCAAAAAAAAAAAAAAAAAAACCAAACCCACTGCCATCGAGCCGATTCTGACTCACAGCGACCCTACAGAACAGAGTAGAACTCCCCCTTAGAGTTTCCAAGAAGGACCTGGTGGATTCGAACTGCTGACCTCTTGGTTAGCAGCCATAGCACTTAACCACTATGCCACCAGGGTTTCCACAGAAATACATGTCATATATATTTACGTATATATGTAGATGATTATGTATGTATATACATATCTTCATATAGGTATACGTACATATCTTACACTTACATTGATCTATTTTGGATTAGAATATTCAAATCGCTATTGAAAAGTGTCATCAACTGACCACAGACATAACTAAAAATATGGCAAGTGTTACAGTGTAGGAAATAACGTCTTCTCATACATATTACGTAATAGACTTCTTTGGGCTTTGCAAATGATGGCTTGACTATTGTAAACTTCAAAATAAAATATGTACTTCAAAAGTTCAAAGGAATTCATACCAAAAAATTATGTAAAAATAATCAGTTTTGTTTTATTTGTGTATACGGCACGCAGCGCTGCAATCTATGAGAATACCTGCTACATTGTTCTAAGTAAAGGGTAGACACTTGTCTATTGGAAAGCTGTGATGATAACGCTGTAGTGTTTGTAATTTACTAATTTAACAAGAACTAAAAAAAAAAATTTTTTTTTTTTTTAGTTGACTGGATGGCAAGGGGTTTGGTTTCTTTGATTCAACAAGAGTGTCAAATTTTGTTTCTTAGCTTTAGGCCCATGCTGGTTTGAGTTTTTAGATCTATATTAGGTTCCATTGTAAGCCTCGTGTTTTTCTTAGCTATTTTGAAAAGTATAAATACCAGGGCAAGTACTTAATGACAACTTAAGGCATTTTGGACTTCAAAATACTAAATTGCATTATCAACTAAGGAAAAAAGAGTCCAGAAATGAGTCATAGAAACATATAATCTTTTATTTGAAAGGGGCCCATTAGATGTTTGACTGTGGCCTTTTGTTTCATAAACGAGGGAAATGAGGAAATAATGTGACCCAATTTATCAAGGTTACACTGAAAGTTAACATCAATGATGAGGCAATAAACTAACTTTCAGTTCAAAACTATAATCATTTCAACAATGGTAATCCTACAGTCTTTATTTAAATATATACCTAAAGGGATAAAAGTAATAATGTCATTGACCCTCATCTTATTTTAGTATTTTATTTTTATAGTGAGATCTGAAATTATCTGACTTCTCAAAATGGACTTCATTTTCAAAGGAATATGTATCACAAATAGAAATTTTTCTCAGTCCTCTCAATATTGACCTGTACTCTGTTCAAAGTTTCTGAAATGTAAATAACCCCAGAATCACAGATTATCAGCAATGGAAGGAATGGTAGAGATTGATTATCCAAACCAATGGCTTCACTTTTACGGATGAGGCAACTGAAAAGTCAGTTATATTAATTGCTCTAAATCAGAGTAGGAGTGGTCCTGCTCACTTATTATTACTCCCAGCAATTCATCTGGAGAGCTGCCACCGGGTCATTTCACATGCCTTGTTCCAAGAGACTAGCAAGCAAGGGAAGAAGTCACCATTGTAGCAGCAGGGTAATTGGCAATAGAGGAGGTAGGGCTGCTGTTACACAGTGGTTGCAGGAAATAAATGTGTCTATCACCCAACTGATCCACCACATTTTAGTATCCCTTTGCACAATTTTGGTAATAAATGAACGATGGCCTGAAAAGAGCACAGTGGCCTGGGATTTAGACCTCTCAGGGATAAGGGTCTGGGTCATCCCACCAAAGAGATACACCAGCAGAGATACAAGTCAAGAATGAGAGGAACCTAGAAAGATTAGTAAAGGAAGGAAAAAATGAGCACTAGTTGTGGCTTTCAGATCAGCTGCAATGGTGGAGACACTAAACAGAATCCTGAAAGAAGGGATCCCAGAATTCATGTGAACCAGGTGCATCTAAGCAGTTCCAGGGAGTGAACTGTGATGAACAGAACAGATTCTTCTTCAAAACTAAAGCACTTATTTCCCCAATTTCTGGGAGTTTAGTAACTAACAGCTTGTAACTGAGTTCCTCTCTAGAGACTGCTCTTGACTGAAGAGACTCACCATACTCACTCTGATTCCCTCTTCTCAAGGGTAGCACATGTTTAGCAATTAGTTGATTTAAGGGTAAGAAGACTTCATCCACTCTTATCCAGTTCAGAAATACACTGGAGGATCATTTCAGCTCCAGAGGTCTCCATGGAATTGGCTGAGGCATTTTTTGAGACCTCATTGCAGCCCAACATCTCCCTCCACCCTGCTCCACTTCCTTTACTTACATAGGTACTGCTTCTGAGTACACTCTCCAATTAACTTCCTTTCTAGGGAAACAGACTTTCAACAGTCACTGTGCAGTTAATATTAGAAAAATACTACACACAGATCTCCCAGTGCTCAGGAGTCAATACATGGTCCTTTTGATTTTATGATTTCTGTCAACTGAATCTGAAACCTGGAATGCTGTGATCATGCATACAGCAAAAGAAACCTCAGAGTGGTATTTTATCACAGGTCTCAGTAACCTAAATACCAGATAGTTTGTATTCAATTCACCGCTGACCACTCCGGATGCAAGAGAAAACTGCAGTGGAAGATACTGTGTGTCAGGGATGAGAGTGCTATTGGGAGAGAAGCAGTGAGGACTACAACATCTGAATGGGGCAAATGACTCTAAACTAAAAACGAACAAGCAAACAAAACAAATCATTGCCGTCGAGTCATTTACAACTCATAGCAACCCTATAGGACAGGGAAGAACTGCTCCATAGGGCTTCCAAGGCTTGAAATCTTCACAGAAGCAGATTACCACATTTTTCTCCAACCAAGTGGCTGGTGGGTTCAAACCACCAACATTCCAGTTAGCAACTGAGCACTTTAACCACTGTGCCATCAGGGCTCCTCCAAATTACTTGGACCAGACTTAAACAGTCCCCTTTTGAATGATGGAAATTTTATTGACGTCACCAAAGTTAAAAAAGATACTTTTGAATAAATTTATCTAAAAACCTTTAAGTGCTTAATTTCCCAATGAATGTATTTTTTTTTTTCCTATTTTCAATTAAACACACCCATATAAAATGTACTGAGCATATTTTGGTATTGTTTTTACTTTTTCTGGCCAATAAAATGTGTCTTAATGTAACACAGGAATCGAGATGTCTGAGATGTTAGAGGTTCATCTTTTTTAAGCACTTCCTGTCATAAAGTTCCTCTAGCTAATAGTTTGAATCATGCTACATTTGATGCTCAGTTGAGCAAGGTCCTTCAGAAGTTTTGGAATTAATGCGGTAACCACTTCAAATAACTGGTTGACCTTGTTTTAATGAGGTGTAAGCACAAAGTGAGATCTTTTTCATGAAGAGTGATAACTTAAAACCCCCTGGGTTGTCAAGAGCAACTCTCCACTTCTCCACCCAACATTTTCTGCACTCAATGACCAGGTCCTGGTCTTACCGGCCAATCATTAACTATTTTGAGAACTTATTTGGAAATGATCAATGTTTATTCTTCTCCAAAATTTTTTTCTTACAAACAGATTCACTAAGAATAAACAGAGGAACTGGTGAAATCATAGGATGAATGTAACAAAAATTTGAGCTATGAATCCTTTTTCACTTAAGATGGAAAAGTAAAAAACAGAACTGAAATACTTGCTCCTTCATTCACAGAACAAGTCGTGGTTCTGAAGATCTCAGACGCAATAGCTCATTGATGGAGACAAGATGCAGCTGACTGAAAGGATAAACCATTTCAATCCCCTATACAAGATCAGTCCCTATGAACTATTTTTTCTTGTTTTTCTCCTACGTGGGGAAGTCTCTTTCTTGCTCATAATAAATTGAGCAGCTAAACTAGGGGGAAAAGAGTATGGTAATATTCAGGAGTGAGAGGAAAAGGTGTAGAATGTGAATGAAGTCCATGTTACAGTATAAATATGCAACCTGAAATACTTTTAAATTTTAATGTAAGTGAAAGTAGCTCATCACTGATCTTCATAATATGAATGAATGCATGAATAGGAATAATATTTAAAAAATAAGTAGAAACATTTTAAACTGAGTGCTCCTTCAGGATGGAGTGTGAGCAAATATCTGTCTTATACGTTTGTGTTGGGGTGGGGGGCTGGTTTATCAGAGGGAAATGGAAAAGAGGACCTGAAAGAAAAAGCAACAGAGCCATTTGAAGAATGCTTGACTGAGGAAACAGGAAGGAGAGATATAGAGGTAATCTGGAATGAAGGGCCTGGAATACAAGAGTTAGGGAACTTGTTAGAATAAAGGCCAGTACCCTAGAGTCAGATCACAAGCACCCCAGCAAGCTGGAAAAAGGGTGGGCCTGAGCTCATAGAAGTATAAAAACCAGTTGTTGAAGAGCCAACTCTGACTCTTGGCAACTCCATTGTGTCAGCCTAAAACTATGCTCCATAAGATTTTCAATGGCTGATTTTTGGAAGTAGATCACTAGGCACCTCTGGGTAGATTTGAATCTCCAACCTTTCAGTTAGCAGCTGAGCACATGAACCATTTGTACCACCCAGAGCTCCCATAGAAGTATAACCCTTCCAAAACAAAATCCATGGGGTCTAGGCCCAGAGATGTGTTGTCTTTAGGCAAGCATTGACAAAATGGTAATTCCAATCACTATTTGCATGTCTCAAAACATTTAAAGGGCCCTAGGGAGCTCTGGTTGTACAGAGGTTAAAGCACTCTGCTGCATGCCAAAATGTCGGCAGTTCTAAACCACCACATGCTCCACTGTAGAAAGATGTGGCAGTCTGCTTTCACAAAGATTACAGGCTTGAAAACCCTATAGACAGTTCTACTTTGTCCTATAGGGTCACTATAAGTCAAGATCAACTCGACGGCAATGGGTTTGGTTTGGGGTTTGGTTTTAATACATAGTTCACAGTTCACAAAAGTTCTGATTAAATGTCTGGTCTTCACCTTTCCCTAGTCCACAGTAACTCTGACCTGCTTCACATTCTTCCATCCCAGATGAATTCAATGTCTATCTTGCCAACTGAATACCTCCCACCTCTGAACAGTACCTTCCACTATGAAATACTTCTCCAACTTGCTTAACATTATGGCTTATTTTTCCTAAGAGAATCCACGTGCTTTTATTTTGGGCTGTCTCTCCTCAAGGCCACGTGTGTGTGGAAGGGAGAGATGTTGTGACTGTACTTATCAATAATGATTTTGTCTCCTCATACACTGCATGTCCAGGGTGATACTTGGAGCTGTAAGAAGAAAAAATCTTATTCCATTAGAAAGGCCTTATCAATCAGGGCTCAGGGAGAGAATTAAGCCTGAATGCCCTAAGGCCTGTGTTGTATGCAATGATTTAACTTATCTCCTGTGCATCCTTGGAAACTCTATGGGGCAGTTCTACTGTGTCCTATAGGGTCGCTATGAGTTGGAATCGACTCAAGTTGGAATCTACTTGACAGCACTGGGTTTGGTTTTGTTTTGTTTTTTTTTTTTCCTGTGCATCTGGAACTGCATCAACATTGCACCACCCTTATAAGAACTTAGAAAATGGTTCTTCAAATCATTTTCTGTACAGTTTAATTCTCCTATGGAACCAATTGAAAAAGACTGCTTTATAGAGCACATTAAGGTTAAATATAATAGCTACTCTGCAAGGTACATATCAACAGGAGTTACAAGTATCAAGTTTCTCACAGTCCTGAGGGCCTGGCACAGTGCATAGCATTCAATAAATATTGGTTGAACTGAAGAATGAATGACTCAGTATTGGTAATTCCATCCAGAAAAACCTAACTCCTAAAATGCAAGGTTCCAAAGCAAACCAGCAAACTAACAGCAGAGAGCACCTGAATAGAATTCATTTACACTTTAACCTGTGCCTAGAAATTTATTAGTGTGATGCCTTCCTTGTATTAACCCATGGCTACATTGTACTCCCACTACCTGTCTGTCAGTTTACCATACGGTGGTGGATTGTGTATTGCTGTGATGCTGGAAACTATGCCTCTGGCATTTCAAATACTAGCAGAGTTACCCATGGTGGACAGGTTTCATTGGAGCTTCCAGATTAGGACAGACTAGAAAGAAAGACCTGGAAATGTATTTTTTGAAAATTAGTCAATAAAAGCCTTATGGATTACAACAGAATATTGTCTGATACAGTGCTGAAGATAAGCCCTTCAGGTTGTGTTAGGATTGAACTGTGCCCTCCAAAAATATGTGTTATAAATCCTAACCCCCATATTTGTGGATATAATCCCATTTGGGAATAGGGTTTTCTTTGTTATATCATGAGGTCATATTAGTTTAGAGTGTGTCTTAAGCCAATCACCTTTGAGATATAAAAAATAAAACAAGCATATTAAGCACAGAAGCAAGGGAGCAAGGATAGGGGAATATAGATGCCAAGCCACACAAAGGTTGCCAAGGAGGCGAGGAACAGAAGCTGAAAAGAGACAAGGGCTTTCTCCCAGAGCCAACAGACAGAGAAAGCCTTCTGCTAGAGCAGACACCCTGAATTTGGACTCCTAGCCTTCTAAACAGGAAGAAAATAAATTTCTGTTTATTAAAGCCATCCACTAGTGGTATTTCTGTTATAGCAGTACTAGATAACTAACATAGGTTGAAAGGCGCTACACAATAGTTGAAACGAAGGACTCAAACGCATCAATGATAATGAAGATGGCGCAGGATTGGGCAACTGTTATACATAAAGTTGCCATAAGTTGGAGGTGACTTGTCTGCAACGAACAACAGCAACATGGTACTCCACTGGTCCTTTTCTCTGAAGAAGGATTTAGTTGTGCACCTGGGCAGGCTGTATGAACTGGAACACAGTGCACAAAGTCAGAGAAGGAGCACTTTACAGAAAATAGAGCAAGAGAAAAACCCAAACCCAAGGGCCTGAATTTAATAGACACATATCCTATTTTTACCCTGGAAACCCACACTGAGGGGTAAGGGATGAACAAGGTCAGTACTTTATGACATTTCTAAACCAGTCAGTGCTTGCTGTTTAACCTCAGCATCAACAGCTTCCAATGAAACTTCCTGTTGCTTCATTTATCAGACGCAGCCTGATGAAAGCAGGTTGGGGAGTCATGGCGGGCCATGTCCTGTTTCTCTTCTCTGGTAAATGGGGATCCATCTTCATACAGGATGTAAAAACCAAAAACCAAACCAAACCCACTGCCATTGAGTCAATTCCCACTCATAGCGACCATACAGGATATAGTGGTATGTAAAACAAACTAGCAAGAAACTGTCAAGGAGTTGCTGCAATCTTTTGACCCTCTGCAGTTTGCAAAGTTCTCTCATTGTAATTAGGAGTCAAGGCCGTGAATATTCCTCCCTTTTCCTCTACTCCTCTCTCCCTATCAGTGAATTTACTCTTCATCCTTCCGTATGGATCAAGAATAAATTCCACCTGGATTATTGATCAGATTCAACAACATCAGTAATTACAGAAATAGAATGTTAAATGAAAGGAAAGGTTATAAACAATGGGATCCTGGAAGGCAGCCAATCTCTCAACCTTGAATCAATGTCTTCCACAGCATAATTGTAAGAGCTGGACACAGGTGGAGGACAAAAGGCCCAAGCTGCCCAGCAGGGTCCCAAAGCAGCTGCTATCCTGTAAGTTCAAGTAGGGCGATGTGCTCAGACTTTCCGGAAAGTCCCACTTCTCTATGGAAAAAAAATACACACACATATTATTCTTTTTTAAAGAAGACTACAGCTTAACAAATGAGCTCCAGCTGTTTAAAACTAGGCTGCTAAAATGAATTCCATACAAGAATATTCTTTGGGACTACAGCATTTTCATTAAATTAGGACCTAGATGACTCATTCACTTAAAGTATTGGCCTCTGCAAATCGAACCCTGAGATGGTTAAATACTGTTGATGGGCATGTTAGTTGTAATAATGCTGTCTCCATTACTTAAAATCACAACTTCACTTAGTTTTAAAGTTGTATGTTTTTAAAAACAGAATGTTTGAATCACTACCCAAAAGACACTGACCACACTAAAACTATGTGACTCATGGGAATGCTACTGAGTGGAAGGTGAAAGAATTCCACACTGGGATGCAGGAAACCTGGGTGTTGATCCCTATTTTACCGTTTACTGGTCACGTGAACTTGAACAATTCTTCACCTGAGTTGCTCAGCTATAATATACAGATGACGTGTATGGAACATCATGGTGCATTGAGGTTCATTCTAGCTCTCAAATTGATGATTCCATGGCTTTTCAGGTATGGATTGTATTTTTAATATATATTATAAATTCAAACATAAGTATATATAATTTGTCTCCTTAAATTGGTAGGATTTTCCCCCAGACTGTGTCTTATACTTCTCCCTAGGCTCTCTTTATTTCCCTTAATGTAATAAAGCTACAAGATTTTTTCTGGTTGCTCTTTCCCTGGTCTTAGTATCTGAACTTATGGTGACAGTGTTCTCGCCTAATGATCAAATACATCACTCTTAACCAGTTGCCATCAAATCAGTTCCAACCCATGGCAACCTCATGTGTGTCAGAGTAGACCTATGCTCTGTAGGTTTCTCAATGGCTGATTTTCCAAAAGTTGATTACCAGCCCTTTCTTACAAGGCACCTCTGGGTAGATACCAACCTTTTGGTTAGCAGCCTAGTGTGTTAATTGATCCATCCAGGGAATTCCCAACAATCCTAAGTTGCTTCATTCTTTGACATATAAGTGCAGATTATTATGATAATTCAGATTAGTTCAGAGGACAGTTCAAACATATTGCTGAGTATTTTTGATAAGTTTTAATATTTGTCATATATTACACAAAATGATGCAAATAATTATAGTTAGATACTCAGTACATAAAACCTCAATAAATGTCTACAATGCACACAGCTCACCTGAGCAGAGTGACTAAAAGATTTTTTCTTTAAAAAAATTTCCATGTCTCAGGATATGGGGCCTTACAACGTAAAGGCCCAGAATGACTCTGGAATTACAAGGGAATCCCTGTGGTTCATTTTGTCTCTATGAATCCTTAAAAAGCCCTCTGTCATCTAAGATCATATTTCTGAAACTGAGAAAGACATATGGATACATGGCAGCAAGAAAAGGATTGGCCCAAGTCATACAGTAAACCCTGTACGTCTTCCAAGGGCATCAGTCTTACCTGATGGTACATAACATAAAGATTAAAATAAAAGTTTATATGAGTCTCTAAAATAAAACAAGATATATGGAAGAGTTCTAAAATTTCCTGTAGGTGGCTTGGAAATATGCTCCTAAATCCAACCTCCCTACAGATTGGAAATTATCCATTTTTTCTCCTCTGACATTTTGAGATACTTTATGGGGAAAAATTGAGGTGAATAGGTGTGAGGACATCTGAAAGTGTCTCTTCTTTGAAATGTGAAAGGACCTAAATAATAGAAAATATACATGTTTATTTTGCCCATCTGTTTTAGTGGCCAAAGGTAAAGAAAGTGAAGATTTTTGCCAACTTTGCAGTCTGAAATTGATCAAACATGCAATCAAGATGCATTGGTCATTACTGGTGATTGAAACATGAAAGGTGGATCAGTAGTTGGAAAATATGGTCTTGGTGATATAAATGATGCCAGAGATCACATGATAGCATTTTGCAAGACTGATGACTTATTCATTGAAAATACTTTTAAAAAAAAAAAACATATACAGTGACTGTACATATGCACCTCGACAGATAGAATACCCAGGAATCAAATGAAATACATCTGTGAGAAGAGACGATGGAGAAGCTCAATATCATCAGTCAGAACAAGGTCAGGGGTGACTGCATAACAAACCACCAATTGCTCATATGCAATTTCAAGTTGAAGCTGGAGAAAATTAGAGCAAGTCCGCAAGAGCCAAAGTACAACCTTGAGGATAACTCACCTGAATTTAGAGATCATCTCAAGAATAGAGGACCCATTGAACGCTAATGACCAAAGACCAGATGAGTTGTGGAATGACATCACACATGTAGATAGCAAGGGGTCATTAAAAAGACAGGAAAGAAAGAAAAGATCAAAGTGGATGTCAGAAAAGATGCTAAAATTTGTTCTTGAACATAGAGCAAAAGAAAGAAACGATGAAGTAAAAGAACTGAATGGAAGATTTAAAAGGTGGCTCAAGATGACGAAGTAAAGTATTATAATGAAATGTGCAAAGACCTGGGATTAGAAAACCAAAAGGGAAGAACATGCTCGGCATTTCTCAAGCTGAAAGAACTGAAGAAAAAATTCAACCATCAGTTGCAATAATGAAGGACTGTACGGAAAAAATATTAAACGATGCAGGAAGCATCAAAAGAAGATGGAAGGAATACAGAGTCACTGTACCAAAAAGAATCGGTCGACATTCAACCACTTAGGAGGGGGCATATGATCAGGAACCGATGGTAATGAAGGAAGAAGTCCAAGCTACACTGAAGGCGTTGATGAAAGACAAGGCTCCAGAAATTGACAGAATACCAATTGAGATGTTTCAATAAATGAACGCAGCGCTGGGGGTGCTCACTTGTCTATGTCAAAAAATTTAGAGTTTAGCTACCTGGCCAACCGACTGGAAGAAATCCATATTTATGCCCATTCCAGAGAAAGGTAATCAACAGAAAGTGGAAATTATCAAACAATATCATTAATATCACACGAGTAATTTTACACACAAGTAAAATTTTGTTGAAGATCGTTCAAAAGTAGTTGCAGCAGTACATCGAAAGGGAACTGCCAGGAATTCAAGCTGGATTCAGAAAAGGACGTGGAACAACAAAGGATATTATTGCTGATGTCAGATAGATCCAGGATGAAAGCAGAGAATATCAGAAAGATGTTTACTTGTGTTTTATTGACTAAGCAAAGGCATTCAACCACGTGGACCATAACAAATTATGGATAACATTTCAAAGGATGAGAATCCCAGAACACTTAATTGTGCTCATGTGGAACCTGTACATAGACTCAGAGGTAGTTGTTTGAACAGAATAAGGGGACACTGGTGTGGTTTAAAGTCAGGTTGTATCCTTTCACCATACTTATTCAATCTGTATGCTGAGCAAATAATCTGAGAAGCTGGAGTCTGTGAAGAAGAACTTGGCATCAGGATTGGAGGAAGAATCAGTAACAACTTGCAATATGCAGATGACACAACCTTGCTTGCTGAAAGTGAAGAGGGCTTGAAACACTTAACTGATAATGATCAAAGACTACAGCCTTCAGTAAGGATTGCACCTCAACATAAAGAAAACAAAAATCCTCACAACTGGACCAATAAGCAAAGTGATGATAAACAAGGACAAGATTAAAGTTGTCAAGGATTTCATTTTACTTGGATCCCCAATCAACGCCCGTGGAAGCAGCAGTCAAGAAACCAAAGGACACATTACATTGAGTAAATCTACTGCAAAAGGCCTCTTCCAAGTGCTAAAAAGCAAAGACGTTACTTTAAGGACTAAGGTGCACCTGATGACCCAAGCCATGGTATTATCAATCACCTCACATGCATGTGAAAGCTGGACAATGAATAAGGAAGATTGAAGAATTGATGCCTTTGAATTATGGTGATGCAAAGAATATTGAATATACCCTGGGCTGCCAGGAGGAAGAACAAATGTTTCTTGGAAGAAGTGCAGACAGAATGCTCCTTAGAAGCAAAGACTTCGCCTCACATACTTTGGTCATGTATGTTGTCAGGAGAGAACAGTCCCTGGAGAAGGTCATCATGCTTGGTGTCTTAGTTATCTAGTGCTGCTATAACAGAAATACCACAAGTGGTTGGCTTTAACAAAGGAAATTTATTTTCTCACAGTCTAGGAGGCTAGAAGTCCCAACTCAAGGTGCCGGCTTCAGGGACAGCCTTTCTCCCTCTATCGGCTCTGGAGGAAGGTCTTCCTCAATCAATCTTCCCCTGGTCTAGGAGTTTCTTATTATAGCTACCCTGGGTGGGAAAGACCCAATCCCCTCCTGGTTCTACATTCTTGGTGCTAGGAAGTCCCCCTATATTGGATGCAGGCCACACTCTCAAAGAAACTCCCTTTCAACTGACTGGCTACTCACAGCAGATTCCATCATGGAGGTGACCACATGACGTCAAACCTCATCATGGAGGTGATCGCATCATCATACAACTGCCAAACTACCTCATAACTGCCAAACCACTGAGAATCATGACTCAGTCAAGTTGACACACAACCTTAATGATTGCACTTGGTAGACAGTCAGTGAAAAAGAGGAAGAATGTCATGGAGCTGAATTGACACAGTGGCTGCCACAATAGGCTCAAACATAGCAATGACTGTACGAATGGCGTAGGACCAGGCAGTGTTTCATTCTGTTGTACATAGGGTGGCTATGAGCCGGAACCTAAAAACGCACCTAACAACAACAATAACAACACATTTGTCAGTTTGTCATACTGTGGTGGCTTGTGTGTTCCTGTGATGCTGAAAGCTATTCCTCTAAAATTCCAAATACCAGCAAGGCCACCCATGATAGATAGCTTTCAGTGAAGCTTCCAGGCTAACACAGACTAGAAAGAAAGGCCTGGTGACCTACTTCCCAAATTAGCAAGTGAAAAACTTATGGATTACAGCAGAACATTGTCCAACTGGTTTGTTTTGAATATGTCACCAGTAGAGATCAATCGCTTGGAGAAGGCATCCTGTTTGGTGAAGCAGAGGGCCAACAAGGGTGTGGGAGACCCTCAGTGAGATGGATTGGCACAATAGACCCAATGGTGGACTCAAACATGCTGGCAATCATGAGGATGATGCAGGACTGAACGTTTTGTTCTGTTGTACGTAAGGTCACCATAGATAGCTTTCATTATGAGTTTGTGTCTGAGTATATTCAGCAGTTCAAATCCACCAGGCACTCCTCGGAAACTCTATGGGGCAGTTCTACTCTGTCCTATAGGGTCGCTATGAGTCGGAATCGACTCGACAGCACTGAGTTTGGTTTAGTTTATATATTTTGAAGTCCTTGGAGGACTGTCTGCCATCTACTATTGTGCTGCCTTGTGCTGTTTCTCACCCTTTGATATCTTCCTCACAGGAACATCTCAGGGTCTTATAAAGGTACCCTGATCCTGACATGAGGTTACATGTTTCTTATCGAGTATTTTTCTTATCTTTGCCAAGTCAATCAACATTATTTTGTGTAAAATGCTACCCAAGTTTTGTCCTGCATTATCAACAAAAGACAATATTTATAAAATGTATGATTCACTTCAGATAATTTGTGAAACTGAAACAGGCAAGGATTTTAAAACTTTCTAGTTGTAACAATAAGAAATCTCTTGTTCACACACACACACTTCTACACAGAAAGTAATTCTTAAAACAAACAAACAAAATGATCCTGAGGTAGGGAAATAGTTTCTGCAGGCAGTGGAGTAAGAAATAAATATTACCAGGAACTGGCCACTGCTGTTACTGCCTTCCTTCTGCCATACAATAGGTTTCTCTTAAAAAAAAAATTTTTGTCACAGAACGCCAGAGAAAGCCTGGTTTCCCTTTCACTTGTTTCTGCTCTGCAACAGTAAAGCTGGGGTCACAGATTTCACGTGGCCTCTTCCTTATTTTGGAAAACAACCCTGGCACATTAGGTGTGGAGAGAAGAGAGGAGACCAGAGAAGAGAGCCAGTCTCACTGTGAGTCAGGAACTGAAGAAGAGGCTGTGGGAAAGTGAGCTAGCCTCCAGGGCCTTCCTATCTGACCACTGTGCCAAGCCACTCCTTTATCCCCCAGGAAAGAGGGGGTGGAGGAAGCCCTGTTACCACCGGAGAAGATCAATCAGGAACTCTTTGGGCAGGGACAGCCACATACCCCAGCCTGCCAAAGACACAGGATAGATTTCAAAGGGACAGATATGGCAAGTCACCAATGAATCAGTCCACATGTATTTTTTACAGTGAAAACAGCTTTTTTTGTTTGTTTTGTTTTTAAATTCCTGCATGTTCATTATAAAAAAATCCAGACAACACAAAAAAACAGAAGAAGCAAATATGAAAAGACTATCTGAAATAGGTGTATGATTTTTTTGAGAACCTATTGTGTGCCTAAACCCAAACCAAACCAAACCCATTGCCCTCCAGTCAATTCCGACTCATAGCAATCCTATAGGACAGGGTAGAACTGCCCCATAGAATTTCCAAAGAGCACCTGGTGGATTCAAACTGCAGGACTTTTGGTTAGCAGCTGTGGCACTTTACCACTAAGCCACCAAGGTTTCCATTATGTGCCTAGCATTGTGTAAAACACTGGTAGTAGTAACAAAGATTCATAAGATGTTTTCCAGGAGCTTACCATCCCCATAGAATTCTGACCTTTGAAGTAGTTCCAAACAGGATGATAAAGGCGATCGATAGACTTAAATACTTAAAGCCTCAGGGTGCCCACAGGAATCAAAAGGGAGCTGGCTGAATGCCAATGGAGGGAGGGCACTCCAGCAACTTCTTTTACTCTTCTGGAGAAAGACAGAGACTTACTGAAGACCAGGCTAGGGAGGGAGGGCACCTCAGACCTACCACCATCTACTTCTCTTATTTTTTCATGGCATTGAAGAAACACTGAAAAAGTACTGACTCTAAGCCCAATGACCTGAGTTCCAATAATGGCTTTGTCACTAGTAGCAGTGTGTCTTTAGACAAATCTCTTCAATTTCCTTAGCCTGATTATTTGAAACATACATAATAATCTCTACCTCACAGGACTGTTGTAATATATACAGGAATTAACTCATATAACTCTCCTAACAGCTCTATTCTTATCCCTGCTCTATAGATAAGGAAACTGAGTCATAGAGAATCTGTGTGACTCGCCCAAAGTTATGCATAGTTTGTGGTAGAGCAAGGGTATAAACTCAGGTAACCAACCACTAGAAGAAATTCTCTTAAAACTGCTATACTACCACTGCCTCTTGTGTCTCCCCTAAAATTAGTAAGAGCCCAATATCTGCTATTTGAATCATAGCCTAGTCAAAGGCAGAGGAGGGGGTTTTTAAAGTGTGGAGATATGATACCAAAGAGCAGGCCTTCTAGATTCTTAAAATGAACTGAGTAATAATAATAAACTTGCTTATCAGGTGAAAGACGTTACAGTACCATAATTTTTCACAAATAACCACATAAATAACGCGCCCACACATATAACACACAGCATGCTTAAGAAAATAACATAGGAGGGTGTTGTGCACTGTTGGCAAAAAACATATAACACATGTGTTATTCTGTAAAAATACAATAATGTGTGTGTAAATACCCTCATTTAATTCTCATGATATCCTGTAAGTTATTATTATCATCATTCTACAGATGTGGCAACAGGGGCTCAGAGAGGGTAATCAACTTTCAAAAGTCACAAAGCTAACGCGTTGTAATGCTGAAATTAGGACTGGATTCAGTCTGAACAAATCCTCAACTCTTGGCATGAATTTAAGCCTCATGGTATTCAGATACTATGAAAAGGAAAATAAATACAGAAATGGAATGAAAAATCACAGATCATATCCCCTACTGTGTACAGTAGTGACTCAGCACCAGGACATCTGGGTTCTGACCCTAAGTCGTCCACGAATGAGCTACATACGTGGTGTGGAACAGATCACTCAGTGCTTTGGTTTCCTTATCGATCAAATGAGCAAGGTGTAATGGGTTACTAGTCCTTAATCTTTTGGTGATTTTAAACCACTCTCATGAATTCAGTGAGCTTGGCCTCCAGAAAAACACACACGTGGACATAAGACATAAAACTCTGCATTTAATTCAGTAATGCCCTCATTAAATAGAAAAAAAAAAAGTTGCTTTTGAGTAGACTCTGACTCATAGCAACTGCATGTGTTGCAGAGTAGAACTGCGTTCCATAGAGTTTCCATAATTGTCACCTTTCAGAATCAGATTCCCAGTCCTTTCTTCCAAGGCACCTCTGGGTGTGTCTGAACTACCAGCATTTTGGTTAGTAACCAAGCACTTAACTGGTGGTGCTAAGAAGGGACTCCTAGTGACATGATATTATATATTTATTGTCAGGGTTTAGGGAGCCTGGTGGTGCAGTAGCTAAGTGCTCTGCTGCTAACCAAAAGGTCAGCAATTCGAACCCACCAGCCACAGGAGGAAGATGTAGCAGTCTGCTTCCTTAAAGATTACAGTCTTGGAAACCCTATGGGGCAGTCCTACTCTGTCGTATAGGGTTGCTATGAATTGGAATCAGCTTGATGGCAACGGGCTTGGTTTTCTGTTTGGTCAGGCTTTACCACTGAAATGGAACATACCTGAGGACTAAGGACTTTGTCATTTTCATGCCTATATCCACAGTTACTAAACCAGTACTGGGCACATCTTAGGCGCTCAAAAACCAATTGAATGAATAAATAGCTTAGAGTTCTAGTTCTCCTTGAAGCCAACCCGCGTCAACCTCAGGTTAAGATCCTCTGGATTATTTCTAAGGTCCTTTTTGGTTCTGAAAAATCTAAGGTTGAACAGAATAAAATCACCAATGCTCCATTGTTCTTGACCAATAAAAATGAAAATTTCATGTGCTTTAACCTAATATGTTAATTTCCAGCTTTACCAACCTCCCTAACGGTGAGTGTGCACACGTGCCCTTTCATACATGGTGCTAATCTTTTGGTATCAATCCCGCTTATCTGTGACAGCTGTAACTTACCTTGCATCCACCACATGATGAAACCCAGGCAAGCAGATAAATGTGCACTATTTCCTGCTGCTTGTAAACTGCCCGTGAATGCAAACAGACCCCACTTCTGTTTAAGGTATAATTGAGCTGTAGTTTCTCCTTAAGTTAAAGGGTTTGAAATTTATCAGAATTTATATAATTTCAAACGCTTCTTTAGTGAGGTAGCGACTGAGCAGGTTAAGACTGCATTTAATATTTGAGTAAATCAGAGTTCTGAAATAATTGTTAGAACGAGAAAACAGTGTGCTCAACCTGAAGCAGCGCTTTTTTAAACTGCGTGCCAATATAAACTTTGGGTTGGTTAAAATCTAGAGTCATTCCATTGTGTGCTTCTGTATCTGATCATAAAACATTGTATTCAGCGTTCCAGGTATCCTGTGACAGACATCCAGTGTCCACTATTCAAGTATACGCAATCTGAATTTTTAAAAGCCTCTGGAAAGGTTTACTGTAGAAGATGCCTGGTTTTTAAAATAAAAAAATAATAATTGCTGAAACAAATAGAATACACTTTTATGGGTTCATTTGATAGATTAATTATTGTGGCAATATTCCTGAAATATGCTAAGAAATATGCCACTTACTTAGTGAAGTCTTAGTAATATGGTTCCATTATTTACTCATGGCAATGGGAATTTATTTGGATTTGTGAGAAAAAAATTCACAATATATGAAAGTTCTGTTGTATGCTAAGACTACTCCTGCCCCTTCTTAACCAGAAAGATTTAACGAGTGGTATTTCAATGAGCCTTCCACCAGCCTCTGGCTAAGCTGCCTTTTTTCTTCTCTAACAGAATTTTCCATGAAGGTGAGTTGAGGTCAGGTCAATTTAGAATCCAGATTAAAGCAATAAACCCAAGGAGCTTCGTGCAGAAAGGATGAAAGCTGGGTAAGAGTAAGAGAAGTCCAGCCCATAGCAATGCCTGCCAAATGCAAGGAGAACAGAAATAATGTGGTGTGGCTATTGTAACAGCTAGCATGCATTCCCCTAATCCATCCCAACTGCCTGTTGTATTCATTAGGAAGTCCAAAGCAAGGAAAAAAGAAGTTTTGTTTTGTTTTGTTTTGCTTTACTGGGTACATTTTTTAAATATTTGGCTTGCCCATTGCTAGTTGGAGGTGTCCAAAAAATGGTAGGATTAGATGAAAGAATTAAATACCTGAATCCTAAATCAACTGGAATTCCTGATTGGGGTATGTTGTAGGGGAAAAAACATCATGAAGTTTAGTAAAGCAAAAACAAAGTTTTATTCGGCATATATTCAAAAAGGCAAAAGTGGGAAGCGGACAAGCACACTGCCACAGCCATGTCTGCCCGAGTCCAGAGAACATTACAGAGTAAGCAAGAATGGGAAAATGGACAAGCACGCTGCCACACCACGTCTGCCCGAGTCCAAGGAACATTACAGAATAAGCAAGAAAGGGAAATGGACAAGCACGCTGCCACAGCCATGTCTGCCAGACTCTGAGGAAGGTTACAGAGTCATCAGTATATACTAACATTAAAAAATACAAATGGGCAAAACCATTGAAAGCTTCGCCTTTTCACGGATTGGCTAGAAACTATCATCCTACATTTTGAATTGTCTTTCTTAACAATCCCTGGTACAGGTTTCAGTAATGACAGTCAGAAGGGTTTTCATTGGTCCGACAGATTTTCCATTCACTAAATGCTAATTGAAAAAGATAAGAGTAGAAAGTCTTTTGTGTTCTGGCTTGTGTGAAATGTTCCCTAAAAAGATATTTTCCAAGATTATCCTATCTATTATTATTGTCTTTACACCTCATAGCCCAGTTGGCGCGTCCTTGTGAGTCCTTGTGGGCCCAGCCTCATCTGGGTCACATTCTCTACGCGAAAGGGCAGGGAATAATGATTCTAATATTATTTTCTAAATCAGGTGTGTACGAGGAGGGGAGAGGGTACTAAAACAAAGGAAACAAACATTTTAGGCAAGAAATTAAAAATTAAATATATTTATTCTTCAGTTGAACTAGTAAATAGTGAAGCATAAAAAGTACGGAATAAAAGGGAAAAGGAAAAACAAAGAGATTGGATTATCTAACCTAGACTTACCAAATTTTGTTATTCACAGATGCTCTCCTACATTTCAGTCATGGGGAAGTAAGCCTGAATCTATTTTCTAGGAAATGAATCTTATTGGCATACCACATAATTCTTCAAGGTAGCTTTTTCCAAAACCAATATCATCACCATGAGATTTAAGGATCCATGTTCTGGGAATTGGCAGAAAAAAAAAAAAAAATTAGATGTACTTGTAAACTATACTTGTCAGAACAATAGTAGGCAGAAATTTGAAACTATTGGTTACAATGAAGTTTGAGAATTGTTCATTTTAATTCTTGGTTCTATATTTACCCCCTCTTTGTCACCAATAAGTTCCCTGTATCCAATAAAGGTAAATGCAAGTATTAGGTACAGAATGTAATCATACATTTTCCCAAGGAAATGCCTTTCCTAGCAGTGAGTAGAGTTAAGGTTGTGAAATTATTAACTACTTTTATGGGGTACGTGTTACCAAAGGTTTTGAAAACTAGTGGCCCTGAATTCCCTTGTAACCTCTACTCCTGCTTCTCTCTGATCTGCTTAAGTCATTCAAAATACTGAGGAAATACAATAAAACTCATCATTTTCTTTTTGAGCAAATCAGCATTAAAATTCATGAAAAAATAAAGGAGGAAGAGGAGGAATAAAAAGCTAGGAGGTGGGAGATATTTTGTTCCTCCCTAGAGAGAGAGCCGCAGAATGATGAGTTTCCTCTCTCGCCAGTTCATCATATAGGAGAAAGGAGAGAAAGTGTGTGAGATGCAACAACAGTCAGATCCCAGCTGGCACAGCGATGTCCCTCTTCATTACCTTATCTCCCAATATGAAAGGAAGCAGAAACAAAGCCCAGGGCTCCTTCCTAACCAGCAGCCAGAAAACCAGCTGTAAAGGAGGAAAAACACAACTACCCTGGAGGAAGATAGAAAAAGATAACCCACTGAGATAGGAAGGTTACTGATCAGTGCACCTACTCAGAGTTTACATTAAAAAATAATAATGTCTCAAAAGTACAAAATTAAGTAAGGAGGAAATAGCTTCTTAGGAATTCTGATTCCCATGCTCTAACACCAGGGACTCTATTTCATTATGCTGAGAGCAAGGCTTGTCGTTGGGTCTGCTGTGAGTTAGTTCAGACTCATAAGGACCCCATGTGGCAGAGCAGAACTGCCCCAAAGGGTTTTCTTTGCTGCAGTCCTTATGGAAGCAGGTCATCAGGCTTTTCTCCTGTGGAGCAGCTGGGAGGGTTCAAACCACCAACCCCACCGAGCACTTAACCTTTTTCTCCAGTAGGGCTCTTTGAGAATGAGGCTTAGGGATCCACATTTTTAACTAGCACCTTGGGTGATTCCAGGGGCATTGGTAGTTAAGTGGTAGAATTTTCACCTTCATGTGAGAGAACTGGTTCAGTTCCCGGCCAAGGCACTTCATACACAGGTACTATCCACCTGTCAGTAGAGGCTCGCATGTTGCTATGATGCAAAACAGGTTTTAGTCAAGCTTCCAAATTAAGGACTAGGAAGAAAGGCCTGTCCATCTACTTCTGAAAATCAGCCAATAAAAAACCCTATAAATCACAGAAGTCTGATTTGTAAAAGATCATAGATGTGGCACAGCTTTTCATTCTGTTGTGCACAGGGCTGCCATAAATCAAAGACCAGTTCCATGGCCACTAACAATAGAGTGATTCAGGACAGGTGGTCCTTGAGTCTTACATTAAGAAACACCGCGTTAGAAGTTGCTATTATAATCCCTCTGTTTATACGCAGCCCTGTGTTAGGTGTCTTGGTGAACATGAGGCATCTTGTTCTGTTCCCTCAAGAAAAGGGGACAGCAACTCTTCAGACAGGGATTGGACTGGACTACGGGATAGAAAATGATACTGGTGAGGAGTGAGCTTCTTGGATCAAGTAGACACATGAGACTATGTGGGCAGCTCCTGTCTTGAAGTGACATGAGAGGGCAGGGGGGTCAGAAGCTGGCTGAATGGACATGAAAATAGAGAGTGGAGAGAAGGTGTGCCATCTCATTAGGGGGAGAGCAACTAGGAGGACATAGCAGGGTATATATAAATTTTTGTATGAGAGACTGACTTGATTTGTAAACTTCTACTTAAAGCAGAATAAAAATTAAAAAGAAAAAAAAGAGGCGGGGAGGAGAGCACACAAGTCGAGTTGTACCCACATTTGGATAAAGGAAAAAATTCAAGGTGTTTTCCAGCAACCTGTACAACTACTGGCCTTCTTCTTGCTAAACCCAGATCTTTTGTTAAATTCACCAGATGACAGCCTCCCTAGGTCCAAAGAAATACTGTGCTTTGGAAGCCAATTTCAAAATGTTTCTTAGAATTCTATGAAAACTGCTTACCCAAGTACATATTTAAGTACATGTTTTTAGAAAGGGAAGTATATGCTATTTGTCCAAGTTACCAAATGTATTTAAAACATTTGTTCACTTGATTGAAGTAGAATATTTTTAAAAATAGGATTTTAAAATGTTATCACAAAAAAAAAAGATGGCAAACTAAAAATTCACACAGTCTTGTATCTGTTTCAGATATAAGACGCAAACTATTAAGTTCTTGGCTGCTAACCGAAAAGTTGGCCATTAGAATGCACACAAAGGCCCGGTGATCTGTTTCTGAAAGGTCATAGTCATGAAAACCCTGTGGAGCACAGTTCTAATCTGCAACACATGGGGTCACCATGAATCGGAATCAATTTGATAGCAACTGGTTTTACATCTGTTTCACTTTTACTCATTTTTGGTAACACTTACATTTTAAATCTTCTTACTGCCCTATGCTCTCAGGCTTGAGATCCCTCTGAAGCACAAAGGACTGTTCATACGCATTTGTATTTGTGAGAACCTCAGTGCATTATTGATTGCAGACCGAACCCCAAGATAGTAGTCTTGCTTTACTGATAAAAACAGCTTGTAATAGAGAGTCCCTTTTCAATCGAGTCCCAAAATTTACTTTACTTCCTCCAAAAGTTAAGGGATATAGTTGTTGTTGGATGCCATCGAGTCAGTTCCAAATCACAGTGACTCTATGACAACAGAAGAAACACTGCCCAGTCCTATGCCATCCTCACAATCTTTTTCATGCTTGAGTCCATTGTTGCAGCCACTGTGTCAGTCAATCTTGTTGCGGGTCTTCCTCTTTTTTGCTACCCTCTACTTTATCAAGCATGATGTCCTTCTCCAGAGACTGGTCCCTCCTGATAATATGTCCAAAGTACATGAGACAAAATCTGGCCATCATTGCTTCTAAGGAACATTTTGGCTGTGCTTCTTCCAGGACAGATTTGTTTGTTCTTTTGGCAGTCCATGGTATATTCAATATTCTTCACAAATACTATAATTCGAAGGCATCAATTCTGATCCTGTCTTCCTTATTCATTGCCCAGCTTTCACATGCACATGAGGCGACTGAAAACATCATGGCTTGGGTGAGGTGAACCTTAGTTCTTAATAACATCTTTGCTTTTCAACACTTTAAAGAGGTCCTTTGCAACAGATTTGCCCAACACAATCTGTCATTTGATTTCTTAACTGCTGCTTCCATGGGTGTTGATTGTGGATACAAGTAAAATGAAATCCTTGACAACTTCAACCTTTTCTCCTTTTATCATGATGTTGCTACTGGTCCAGTTGTGAGGATTTTTGTTTTCTTTATGTTGAGGTGAAATCCACACTGAAGGCTGTGGTCTTCGATCTTCATCAGTAAGTGCTTCAAGTCTTCACTTTCAGCAAGCAAGGTTGTGTCATCTGCATATCACAGGTTGTTAATGGGTCTTCCTCCAATCCTGATGGCTGCTCTTTTTCATATAGTCCAGCTTCTCAGATTATTTGCTCAGCATACAGATTAAATAAATATGGTGAAAATATACAAACCTGACACACACTTTTCCTGACTTTAAACCATGTAGTATCCCCTTGTTCTGTGAGAATGACTGCCTCTTGTCCTATGTACAGGTTCCTCAAGAGCACAATTAAATGTTCTGGAATTCCATTCTTCGCAATGTTATTCATAATTTGCTATGATCCACACAGTCGAATGCCTTTCCAGAGTCAAGAAAACACGGGTAAATATCTGGTATTCTCTGCTTTCAGCCAAGATCCATCTGACATCAGTAATGACGGATATTATTTTGCCTCAGATTCATCTATTTTGTTAGGAATAAAAAGTGACTTTAATTTCATTCTTTTGTACTTTTTTTCAGTTGTGGAATCCTACATTTCTCATTTTAGCACTCCATGTTTCATTGATTACTCAACGACAGATATTTTTCTAAAATATATAAAGTGTTGCTAGACAAATAACGTTTTCTTTGTTTAGTGTTTTAATTGCCATGATGATCTACCCAAGCATTTTAGTCCTAGTTTAATATAAGATGTGTTAACACAATTTATGTTGTCAAAGCCATGAACCACACTGTCATGGACTGAATTATGTTCCCCCCAAAAATGTGTGTATTAACTTGATTAGGCCACAATTTCCAGTATTCTGTGGTTATCCTCCATTTTGTGATTGTAGTTTTATGTTAAAGGGGATTAGAGTAGAATTGTAACACCCTTACCAGGTCACCTCCCTGATTCAATATCAAGAGAGTTTCCAATATAAAGGGAGTTTCCCTGGAGTGTGGCCAAGAGATAAAAGGAAAGGGAAGTGGTGAGAGTTGGGGACCTCATACCACCAAGAAAGCAGCACCAGGAGCAGAGAGCGTCCTTTGGACCTGGGGTCCCTGAGCCTGAGAAGCTCCTCGACCAGGAAAGATTGAGGACAAGGAATCTTCTTCCAGAACCGACAGAGAGAGAAAGCCATCCCCTGGAGCTGACGCCCTGAATGTGGACTTGTAGCCTACTAGACTGTGAGAGAATAAATTTCTCCTTGTTAAAGCCATCCACTTGTGGTTTTTCTGTTATAGCAGCACTAGATGACTAAGACACACACTAATCATTTTTGGGGAAGTCTGAAGTTTATATTTATATAATTCTTTATGCTACTTAAAGTTACTCTTCTCATTCTGATTTCCAAGTCATAATAACTTCAGCAACTGTTTGACTTAGATATTCTGAGTAGTCCTAATATTAAATATTTTTCTCCTATTATCATATTCTATATCATAGTGCAGTATGATTAATTACTTTTGTGTGTGGTCTTTCTAACCACAGTCTTGTAACTCCCAGCCAAGTGATTGTGTGATAGAGTAATTGTGGCCTACCGAGGGGATTGGTCAGTTTTGCCTTAAAAGAGAGCCAATTCCAGAGCAGAGATGATGATCTTACCACCACCAAGGAAGACCAGCCAGGAGCAGAGAGTGTATACTTTGGACCCAAGGTCCCTATGCTGAGAAGCTCCTAGAAGCAGGAGACTGAGACAGAGAGCAAGCTGTAACCCTGAAGATGGTGAGAAGTAGTGGTAGGAGAGAACCAGAAGCAGCAGGCAGTACAGTGGGCTTCCTGTCCCATGGAGAGATAAAGTTGAGCACCTTTGGGCAGAGCCCCAGGGCCTGTGGGCAAGGCTAGGAAGAGGCTGTCCTGATGAAAGAACTGTATCCTTGAGTGTTCATGAGCCTGAATTGTAGCTGTTACTTCCCTAATAAACCCCATAATCATGAGTATTGTCTGTGAGTTCTGTGTGACCATTGCCATGAATTATTGAACCCAGCAGAAAAGTCGAGAGTGCTGTGGGAGGGACAGTTGGTGTCAGAATAGGTAAAAATGGCAAAGGGAGGAGGCATATCTGACCTCTGCCTCATAAGAATTAGCCTTGGGCTGCTAGTCTTGGTTCTCCTTTCCCCTTGTAGGTTTGGAGGAGGTCAGACACCACCCCCAAGCTGTTTTTTACACATAGTGTCAAGCCATTCATGACAAATTTGTCTTTGGAAAATGTAATTACAAAATCAATATATGCCTGAAAAGTGACTGACTTTCATTTGAGCATCTTGGGATGGGGGAGGAAAGTCCTTTTGCCCCCACCTACTTCTGCTCTTGGGATATGTCAGAATGGTGACTCCTAGAGAATGGCATTGATCTTAACCCTCAAGACCTTGGGATGCTCTTATTCTGTAAGTTGCATCATCTGTTTCCTGCTTCAGCATGAAAAGAGGAGATTTCCTGCTGAGTAAGTACACTTAGTTTCAAGGCTCTCTTATCTCTTGAGCATCTGTCTGCTGCTGCTCTCCTAGTAATTGTTGTAGCTGTAATCTGATCTTGGCCTCTTGATTACATCTATCCTCTGGTTTCTCTTACTCAAATACAATCAATCATCAGTTTCATCATACTGAAAAACGACAGATTTCCTGTCCAGTTGACCAGTGCCTTTTCATCACCACTACCCTGGCTCTGCTGGTTCAAACGTTTAGTCTTAAATACCTATTGAATCCTTACCTGTGACTCATCCTAACCCTCACCACCTGCTTTCTGCTTTCAAATTCTCCTCCATACTAGCTTCCATCCATAGAGTTTCTTATATCCTCCCTTCCCAGCTCTACCACGTCCATTCCCTTCCTTATAGTTCCTATAGTAGACTTTATTTTCCTTATCTCTGCCACTTTCCCAATATTTTCCTTATGGATTTCTGACAATTTAAGCTACTAATGACAAGGCCAGAGTGACATCAAGAAATGAGTCTTCTAGGAGAAGTATATGTAGAACTAGGAGCTTGTTGACATTGAACTTTGAGAAAAATTGGAGTTTAGCTTGAAAAAATGGATGCTTCCCTGAATGAATTTAAGTTCTGCTCATATACAAGCCATTTTAATGATTTTGATTAATTCTCTAGGAAAAAAAGAAAAAGGAACCCTGGTGGTGCAGTGGTTAAACACTCGGCTTCTAACAGGTAAGTCAGTTTTTGGAACTCATCAGCTGCTCCATGGAAGAAAGATGTGGCAGTCTGTTTCCATAAAGATTTATAGCCTTGGAAACCCTATGAGGCAGTTCGACTCTGTCCTACGGGGTCACTCTAAGTTGGAATCGACTTGATGGTGATGGGTTTTTCAGTAAAAAATATCAAGCTAGTAAGAAGACAGTAAAGTTGGTTATTTAGCTGGCTTGAATTTTTTTTAAAAAACCAATTTTATACAGAGACTTTGATCAGAAGAGTCAACCCTCTTTGTACATATGGCCTAACCTCAAAGAAATATATGTATCATAACCCAGAGTCTGATATGAGGATGTTTTTTAAACTATTAAATGTTAGACAAAATTATTCACCGGCAGTATAATTACTTTCCAGATTTTCTAATTATAAATACATTCCTATGTCCACATACTGTTTATTTTATTACATCTTAACTCCCTAACAATCTCTAGCCCTCCCTGTTGTTCACGCCAAAAACACTAATGCCAATTCCCATTACTTCACATACCACCATGGTTTTCCACTAGCTGTCTGCCAAAACATAAACTGACTGTCGAAATGAAGATGCCATTTCCAATGAGACAAACCACTTATAACAATGAGGAACCAAATTGCACTCAGAATAAATAAAGAAAATCATTCACCTTGGTTTACTGTATTCAACTGTCTGCTGGGTACACTGGTTTAATTTGAAATATATGTTTTTGAACTAGGGCTTTCTCTTGAGGCTATAAATATAATTTAAAGAGTTATTAATATATATAGGTGGTAACTGAAGTCAAAGGAGCTCTGGTGATGCAGCAGTTAAGTTCTCAGCTGCTTATCGAAAGGTCGGCAGTTTGAAACTATCAGGTACGCCTTGGGAGGAAGATGTGGCGTCTGCGTCTGTAAAGATTTTCAGCCTTGGAAACCTGATGAGGCGGTTCCACTCTGTCTTCAAATCAACCTGATGGCAACAGATTTATTTATTTATTTTTGCGTATGATTGAAGTCATGGGGTTGGATATTTCCAAAAGATACTAGGTAGCATGAAAAGAAAAAATAATACTGGGTTTATAGAACATAAATTTGGAACAGGCAGGGCCTCTTGTAGCCCACGTAAAATCACATCACTTTCTCTGAGTGTTATCTTCTAATTAGGGCCAACTCTTCAAATCAAAGTGTCTGCCTCTAACACACACACACACAGAGCAACCACTTGAAATTGTTATACACATAAAAAATATGGCTAATTTATACAAGACTCTTGAGAGAAGAGGCAAAGCCAAGCCATCATAAATGTGGAAACAGTTAAATGCAAGCATTTATTAAAATCCTGTTGTGATTTTGACTGAAATTTCAGGATAGCATTTGAACCAAAACCAAATCAAAGCTGTTACCATTGAGTGGATTCTGACTCATAGCAACCCTATAGGACTGAGTAGAATTGCCCCATAGGATTTCCAAGGAGTGGCAGGTGGATTCGAAGTGCCGACCTTTTGGTTAGCAGCTGAGCTCTTAACCACTGCACCTTCAGGCTCCAAAAAAATAAATATTCTTTAATTTTATGGATTTTTTTCATATGCTCTGTGTATACCAAACACACACACAAGCACACATATGTACACATGAATATATAACTACATTGCTACTGCATGTAGGCGTTTAATGGCCTTACCAAAAAAAAACCAAACAAACCCACTGCCATCACATCAATTCCAAGCCTTAGTAAAATTGTAACATGGTTAAGATGTGTCCTTGGCACTTCAGAAATATGAAGCTGAAAGTACTTGGAGATTAGTTCGCTAAAACATTAATTTTACTGATAAAGAAACTAAGAATCAAAATAATATCTCAATTCTCACATGGACCATTATTTCCTCCATCCCTGTGTATTTCCTTGTTGATGCCAGGAAAGCAGCTGTCATTTAGGATTTCCCCCAGAGTGAAGACCACATCTGCATGTGATTTGCATATTTTCTTCTAGCCTGGAGGGTTGGTTAATTCTAAAGTTCAGCCTTGGTTTTCATAATGGCAAGATGCCAAATATTTATATTTTCCTAACCAGTTTAACAGCATCTGCCATTTATTGAGTATTAAATGTGCCAGACTTTGTGCTAGGCACTTGATTCTTGACATCTCATTTCATCCCTACAATAATCTTGCACTGGAGAACAGGATTTAAGGATAATGAGCCTGCGAAAGCAGACAGTATGCCCAAGAGAACATACTTAGAAGGTGATAGAATCAAGATTTCCTGTCTTTTCTATGTTTCTTCCATCATTGGATTCGATTAGCAGGGTTTAGGAATAAAACAGGGAAGACAAAGGGTCAAAGACTAGTCAAAAGTCATCTACATGCTGTGTTAGAAGGAAATACTATATGAGCCAACTTGGCACCACAGCATGGCTGGTTCTCACTAATAGCAGAATAAAAGGCAATGCTGTTCCAGCACTAATCAATACATGCTTGATGGGAACGAGGGAAGGGACACTCCAACAAAGACTCCTTTGATTTCACCACAAGGCTCGGTCTTACTAGAGCAGATTTCAGTGGCCTCCATCAACTTGATGGGTGGAACAAAACATTCTACCTTAAAGTTCTGATGATCCTGAAAAAAAAAATAGATATCAATTTGGGATATTGTCTGACTGAAATTACATGTCTTGAGTTTTAAGCCTAGTCCAGCATGACTTTTTATAACAAATTCTCAAACCTATAATTAGAGAAAGTTATCCCCAAGTCATTGGGAACAACTGGGGAGAGAAAAAAAAAAAAAATTTTTTTTTTTTTTTTTTGAGCTTGAGCTTGAGAAACTTTTTGGACATACCCTGGCTTCCAAGAGCCTTAAGAAATTAATTCCACCTTAATACATACCAGGTGTCAACTTTACACAGAATCTGGAAAGTAATGAAGACTGGGTGGGATCAGATCCAGAGTTATTTTGGTTTTGGTAGGAAGCAGGAATTTCAGTTTGCCAATATTCAAAATACACCCTGGAATATGACCAAGGACACAGGATGATGTTTGCCCCTCAGCCTTCCTACTGAAGTTCTAGAATTCAAATCGCTGTGAGAATGTCATGTCAACTGACATGCTAGATTCTGCCATTCCCTGGTTTAAAATCCTCTAATATTCATGGCTCTTAGAATAAAATCTAGACCCTTCAATGTGGATTTTATGGCTCACCTTTGTTGTCTCCTCTTGTTTTAGACACTCTAATCATTCTACTCTCCAATCATAATCAATTTCTTTCCTCTCCAAACTCTGTTTCTTCTCTAAGCCTTGGCTCATGATGTTTCTTCTTCCTGGAACATTTCCTGCTGCAGTACTCTCCTTCTCCCCCCATACCCTCCCCATCACCTCCCCGCGTTTCTGACTGGCTAAGTTCCACTTATCCTTCAGTTGTCGCTTAGACGTCACTTCTTCCAGAAGGCTTTCCCTGACTTTCCAAGTCTTGATTAAGTGCTTCCTCACAGAGCTCCCACCTCCCTCTGTACTTTTCCTAGTGTGTCATAAATGCTTGTTATAGGGTATCTTTTGCCATCTAAATTGTAAGTTCTATGACAGCAAAAAAAAAAAAAAAGTACCAATTAGCAAATATATATTGTCACCTCTGTGCTAGGCATTTGGGATAGTGTGGTAAACTAGACATAAAAGATCCTATGTCTACCTTACCCACTGTTGCATCCTAACATGAAGCACAGGCTTGTCCTGTCAGATAAGGTGTATTTATGATAGAAACCATTCATAGGTCTATCATGGATCTTTTTATCCCCTCCACATACTGAGATAAGCAATTTCTCAGATGATGGATTCCAGCTGTCCCTGAAGGGGAAGTCAGAGTGGCCAAAGGACAACCATTAGAGACTGCTTCCTGCCTGGGCTAGATTAGACAGTGCCAGTGGTGGAATACCTTAGTGGACCTTTGGCATACTATGTGCCAAGCTCCATGCCAAAAACAAGAATGACATTGTCCCTGTACTCCTGAAGCCAGCATGTCTCAAAATACTCTGAGCACAAGCCCTGGTAGCCTCTATGGTACTTCTTTTTCTGTTAATAATAACATTTTTGTTAGCACTAACTCATCATAAGATTACTTTTCTAAATGATAACTATTTACTTAACACAACACTTAGTATGTGATAGAGATGCTAAGCAATCAGTGAGATTAGAAATGAAGCAGTCTGGGAATATCAATTGTAGGAGGCTGCCGTTTCTACCCGATAAACCAAAATTTTGCTGAGTTATTTCCAATTTAGACTCTCTGGTCTTATGGCATTTGAACTAAAGCAGGCATTATATTTAATTATTCAAATATATTGATATTTAAATTCAAGTCATCAGTGAGAAAGAAGTATCACGGTTAATCCCTCATCAGATTAATCCCTTGGCAAATTAATCCCTCAGCACTCTGGACTTTGGAAGCCCCTTCTCTCCATGGTATAATTTGTGCTGCTTTATTAATTCAGAAAATATTTCATTTGTCATGGGTGAACTGAGGTAGAGGAAGTTACTGCCATCTGTAATTGCCTCTCTAACTTTCTGTTACAAGTGCAACCCATACATGTAAGAATCTTCATCCTTTGAGTACATTATATCATTTTACATCTTTTTCTCAATTTAAGGGCGCCTGGGAAAGTGGAAGAGGTTGGAAGAGTGGAGGAGACAGACAGCCAGAAAGAAGGTGAAGAAAGAAAATAATAGGATACTATATTCAGTGATAAGCCTACCTCATTTGGGGGTGGGATGGGAGAGAAGTTCTTGAGTCCACAAGACAGAGATCTATAATTTCTTAAGAGGGGAGTTTTAGACTTCTGACTGTGCCTATTTGCCTCCTTTTCACTCCTCAAAAATTCGTTGCTGTGGAGTCAACTCCAACTCATGGTAAACGACCCCATGTGTGTCAGAGTCGGCCTGTGTTCCGTGGTCTAGATTCTGACTAAGCAGAGCAGAGGAAGTGACAAACTAAATGTCTACAGGCGAGAAGCAAGAAAAAAAAAGCGAGCCGGTTCACCCCACAGAACCCTCGTGGGGCTCAGGGCCCTGGTGAGTGAGGCACCAGGTTAAAAACAGGAAGAGTCTTCAAAGTCTGCCCACTGAACTGGGGGAGGTCTTTCAAAGAGGTATTTATTAACTACAGAAAAAGAAAAAACTTGCCTGAGAAAGGAACAGCAATGAATATTATTTATGAAATCATAGCACTGTTAACATGTCTGTTTATTTGGCCAAAACTTGAGGTAGAACTATATTGGGAGGCTGCAGAGAAGGAAAACTGAGGAGTGGCTATGGAGGGGGTCCAGGGGAGAGGGAAATTCTCAAGTATTACAGCAGGAAGTCAATAAATCATACCTAAAATTGATATGTCAAGAAATATCAGTTAAGAATATCATTTCTAAATATAAAGGAAATAACAGGAAAACAAACCAAAAATGTTTAAGTGGTTAAAGAGGCTGACTCTGGGGCATGGGACTGGCACACGGGTTGAGCAGGGCAGAAGGGGTTGCAGTTTCTCAACAAGAAACTTTTAGCTCAAAAAAAAAAAAAGAAACTTTTAGCTCTATCTGATTTCTTAAGAGGCCTTGGTGGTGCAATGGTTAAGAGCTCTGCTGCTAACCAAAATGTCGGCGGTTCAAATCCACCAGCTGCTCCTTAGAAACCATATGGTGCAGTGCTACTCTGTCCTACAGGGTGGCTATGAGTCGGAATCGACTCAAAGGCAATGGGTTTTGATTTTGATTGCTTAAAGTGTGAATGTTTAATACTTAGATTTAAAAACTTAATTGAAAAAGAGAAGAGGCTTTGGGTTGCTGGGATATTAGCTTGAAAGAAATCCTAATTCCACATATTTTAGTCATAGGCTTTGTCTACACAGGATGCCAGGATTTCCTTGGTATTATTAAAAAAAAAAAAAAAAACCCACTGCCATCGCGTCGATTCCGACTCATAGTGACCCTATTGGACAGAGTAGAACTGCACCATATGGTTTCCAAGGAGTACCTGGGGTATTCGAACTGCAGAACTTTTGGTGAGCAGCTGTAGCTCTTAACCACTATGCCACCAGGGTTTCCTTGATATATATAGAAGATACACAATCATGTCTGGATTGATGTATCATCACTAAAGCAACCATTACAGCAGAAGGAAGAACACACAGAAATTCAGGCCAGAAAAGACTATACTTTGACTCTTGCGTATCTTAATGCAATGCAAGACGGTTCATTACAAGGAATGTTCCTATCTTGCTCACTGCTGTATGTCCAGTGCCTAGCACAGTGTCTGGTTAAAATGGGTGCATTAGAAGTATTTGTTGAAGAAAATGTACACAAATTACATAAATATTAGTTGATATGCTACTGCTAAATTAATTGGTGGGAAAGAAGGGAGGAAGGAAGTTCTCAGGAAGACTCAACTTGCAAAAGACCAAATGTAACTGGTAGTCTTGCCAGAATTTCTCCCTTGTAAGGAATCAAAACCAGGGTGAAGTCAGTGTCAAACAATTAATAAAGGGAAATGAGAATAAAATAAGTATAATACAGTATGTCTGTGAATTTAATTTGCTTATTAAGCAAATTAAATTTTGTGTATGGAGGGCGTGGAACTTGTGAATGGAAAGGACAATTCCATATCCCATATATGTTATTCTGGTTGATATTTTAAAATTACAGAAAAAAGTAAAGCTTTTATCACACTAATTATACAATGGTTAAGAAAATGTGTAAAAGGCCATGTCGTATATGATAAAGCCAATCAAGTTCAGAACACAATTTTAAAAGAGGAATATTCTTCCATCTAAAGAGGAACATACACTAACCAGACAATAGATAAGTGGTAACTTTAGTGAAGGATAAGACAGTACACAATACAGGGAAGTCAGTGCAACTTGACCAAGGCAAAGTCATAGAAGCTTCATAGACACATCCAGACTCCCTGAGGGACTAACTTACTGGGCTGAAGGCTAGGGACCATGGTCTTGGGGGACATCTAGCTCGGTTGACATAACATAGAATGTTCTACATCCTACTTTGGTGAGTAGTGTCTGAGGTCTTAAAAGCTTGTGACAGGCTGTCTAAGATATTCCACTGGTCCCACCCTGTCTGGAGCAAGGGAGAATGAAGGAAACCAAAGACATAAGGGAAATATTGGTCCAAAGGACTAATGGACCACAACTACCACAGCCTCCACTAGACTGTGTGTGGTGCCTGGCTACCACCATTGACTGCTGTGACAGAGATCACAATAAAGGGTCCCGGGCAGAGCTGGAGAAAAATATAGAACAAATTCAAATTCACAAAAAAAGACCAGACTTACTGGACTGACAGAGACTGGAGAAACTCCAAAAGTATGGCCCCCAGACACCCTTTTAACTCAGTACGGAAGTCACTCCTGAGCTTTACTCCTCAGCCAGAGATTAGACAGACCCATAAAACAAATAGTAATACACGTAGCTCAACCATATATAGGAAACTAAATGGGCACTCCCCAGCCCAGGGGCAAGGATAAGATGGCAGGAGGGGATAGAACAGCTGAACAAATGGAAATGGGGAACCATTCTTCTCACGGTTGAGAAGGGGAGAGTGTTGACACGTCACAGGGGTGGCAACCAGTGGCACAAAACAATATGTGTATTCATGTTTAATGAGAAACTAATTCACTCTGTAAACCTTCATCTAAAGCACAATTTTAAAAAAAGGAAAAAAATTCTAAGTGAAAAAAAAATAAATAGGGATATAATTTTTTCAGAATGACAGTTTCCTCTAGTCTAGGTTTTCTAGAACAATAATCCTCCTTCTTTCTTACTAGTACTTTGGTTTTATGACTTCAGGAAATTTCATTAAAACCTAAGCCAAATTTATCTCAGAAATAGGCATACTATACAGCAGGGTGGATGCTTGGATAAATGAATGTGTCTGATTCTGATTTCTAGTCTGGGGCCATTCTCAAAAGTGGGATGAATTCTTGGGAGCTAAAACTAGTGGATCAATACTCTCTTATCTGGACGATGCACTAAAACCTAGGAAAATGTGAAATTTTGAATAAAGTGAAATAGGAAAAGAAAAGGATCCAATAATAGAGAATCTAACTGTAGATCCAAATGAAAGGAGCTCCAAAACCAGAATTTGCTGTCAAGTGTATGCTGACTCAGAGTGACCCTACTGGATAGGGTAGAACTGCCCACAGGGTTTCCAAGGAGCAGCTGGTAGATTCGAACTGCCGACCTTTTGGTTAGCAGCCGATCTCTTAACCACTACACCATCAGGGCTCCAACTAAAGGAGAAGGTGTACAAATAATACACTGAGTCAAAATTAAAAAGCTAAAGCACTGAAGAGCTACAGATAGGAGGACAGAAAACAACAGACTGAACAGGCGAGTGGTAGAGCCTATGGGGAAATACTTAACCAGTTTACCAGCTGCCATCGAGTCAACTCTGACTCCTGGCAACCCCACGTGCGTAAGTGTGGAACTGTGCTCTACAGGGTTTTCAATGGCTGATTTTTCAGAATTAGATCACCAGGGCTTTCTTTTGAAGTGCTTTTGGATGAACTCAATTTCCAAACTTTTGGTTAACAACTGAGTGCGTTAACCGTTTGCACCACACAGAGAAATACTTTAGAGTCAAGCTTTTACCTGATATCTTTCGTGTACTCTTTGTGGATGGACAAGTCCAAGGCCAAGGGACATAAAAATATTTTTTCTATCCAACCATGAGATTTATGATTTTCACATCAATATGATACTTGAAGAACTTAATATAAACATACATCTGAAGTTAATTTTACCTCGAGTGATGTCTTAAGCTGGGTTCTCTAGCGAAGTAAAACCAGTGAAGTTCATATTGTTGTCGTTGTTAGGTGCCATCAAGTCAGTTCTGACTCATAGCAACTCAATGTACAACAGAGCAAAACACTGCCCAGTCCTGTGCCATCCACTCGATCATTTTTATATCTGAGCCCATTGTTGCAGCCACTCTATCAATCCACCTCACTGAGGGTCCTCCTCTTTTTCGCTGACCCTCTGCTTTACAAAGCATGATGTCCTTCTCTGGGGACTGGTCCCTGCTGATAACATGTCCAAAGTACATGAGACGAAGTCTTGCCATCCTGGCCTCCAAGGAGCACTCTGGCTGTATTTCTTCCAAGACTGACTTGTTTGTTCTTCTGGAAGTCCCTAGTTGTAATGGATTGAATTGTGTCCCCCTAAAATATGTGTCAACTTGGTAAGGCTATGATTCCCAGTATTGTGTGGTTGTCCTCTATTTTGTGATTGTAATTTTATGTTAAAGAGGATTAGGGTGGGATTGTAACACACTCAACCAGGTCACATCCCTGGGGTGTGGCCTGCAGCCTGGACCACATTTTATCTCTCAAGAGATAAAAATGAAAGGGAAGCGAGCAGAGAGGGGGTACCTCATACCACCAAGAAAGTAGTGCTAAAAGCAGAGCACATCCTTTGGACCCAGGTCTCTGCACAGAGAAGCTCCTAGTCCGGGGGAAGATTGATGAAAAGACCGACAGAGAGAGAATGCCTTCCCCTGGAGCTGATGCCCTGAAACTTGGGCTTTTAACCTACTTTACTGTGAGGAAATAAAATTTTCTTTGTTAAAGCCCTCCCCTGGTGGTAGTCCTGTTATACCAGCACTAGATGACTAAGACACTAGACTATTCAATATTCTTCACCAACACCATAATTCAAAGGCATCAATTCTTTGGTCTTCCTGAAGTGTGTGTATCTATATATAGAGAGAGAGCGCCCTGGTGGTGCAGTGGTTAAGAGCTATGGCTGCCAACCAAGAGGTAGGCAGTTCTAATCCACAATGGAAAACCTATAGGGAAATTCTACTGTGTCCTATAGGGTTGCTATGAGTCAGAACTGACTATGGCAATGGGTTTTTGGTATATGTGTATGTACATGTATATATATACATATATACACACACATATATACATATATATACACATACATACATACATACATACATATATATATATATATATATATATATATATATAGAAACCCTGGTGGTGTAGTGGTTAAGTGCTACAGCTGTTAACCAAAGGGTCTACAGTTCAAAACCACCAGGTGCTCCTTGAAAACCCTATGGGGCAGTTCTACTCTGTCCTATAGGGTTGCTATGAGTCAGAATCAACTTGACGGCATTGGGTTCGGTTTTTTTGGTATATATATATATATATATATATATATATATATATATATACACACCACGAAGAGAGAGAGAGAAAGGGGAGAGAGAAAAAGAGAGGTTTATCTTTCAGGTCAGGCAACAGGTCGCTGGCTCACAGGCTGTGGAGGCCAATGAAAAACAAGATAAGCAGGTAAGATGGCAAGCCTCTGCCCCATAGGCTGCAGAGGCTTATGAATTCCAAGACTGGCAGGTAAACTGCTAGTTCAAGTCCCATGAACCAGAGGCCAAATGATGATGAGCCAAATGCAGAATCCAGAGGAAAAGACTTGCTAGAATAATCATTTGTATACCCGAAGCAGGCCACGTACCCGAGGAAACTCCCTTTCAACTGATTGGCTGCTCATAGCAGATCTCATCATGGAGTTGATTACATCATTATGTAACTACCAAATTACGTCATTACGTAATTGCCAAACTACATCATAACTGCCAAACCACTGAGAATCATGGCTCAGCCAAGTTGACACACTACCTTAACCATCACAGTCCGCCCTTGTCAGTTTGGCATCTGTACATCTCTTTAAACCATACATGTGGTTATTAACTGACACTTCAAGCACCATTGGATCAGCTGGGTCATATGGACCAAGTGGCAGAGCAGTTTTCATGGCAGCCTGAACCTGTTGTAGAGCTTTCTCTTGTTTTGGGCCCCACTCAAAATTAGCAGCTTTTCAAGTCACTTGATAAATAGGCCAGTTAAAAAAAAATAGGCCAGAGTAGCACACCCAAATGAGGGATATGCTGCCTGAAAAATCCAAGGAGACCCACAAGATCCTCCCCTTTTTAGTTGTAGGTAGGCCAGATGCAATAATTTATCCTTCACTTCAGAAGGAATAACTCAACATGCCCCATACGATTACTAATAGAAATTTCACTGAGGTGGAAGGCACCTGAATTTTTCTCAGGTTAATTTCCCATTTTTTTAGCACATAAATGTCTTACCAATAAGTCTGGAATCATTGATACCTCTTCCTTACTAGGTCCAATCAGCATAATGTCATCAATGTAATGGACCAGTATGACATATCTTGGAAGAGAAAGGCGACCAAGCTCCCTACTGACTAAATTATGACATAGGGCTGCAGAGTTGGTACACTGCTAAGGTAGGACAGTGAAGGTGTATTGCTGGCCTTGCTAGCTGAAGGCAAACTGTTTCTGGTGGTCCTTTGAAACAGGTATGGAGAAAAAGGCAATGAAACCACATCTGAAATAGCAGCTTCAATTGGAATCACTATCTCATTGTTTTCAATAATCCACTGTCATTCTCCAACATCCATCTGTTTTTGGCACAGGACAAACAGGCAAATTGAACAGAAATGTGGTGGGAATCACCATCCCAGCATCCTCCAGTTCCTTAAGGATGGCAATAATCTCTGCAATCCCTCCAGAAATGTACTATTGCTTTTGGTTTACTATTTTTCTAGGTAGGGGCAGTTGCAACGGCTTCCACATAGTCTTTCCTACTATAATAGCCCTTACATCACATGTCAGGGATCCAGTGTGGGGGTTCTGCCAGTTGCTGAGTATGTCTATTGCAATAATGCATTCTAGACTAACGAAATCACCACACGATGGATTCAGGGACCCATCTAACCCACTGTGAGATGAATGTGAACTAAGGCTCCATTAACAACCTGACCTCTACATGCCGCCCTGTCCCCCCACCCCAGTGATGTTTTGGGTCTCCTGGAATTAGGATCATTTCAGAGCCAGTGCCCAGTAATCCCCTCAAAGTCTGAGCATTTCCTTTTCTTTATTGAACAGTGGCTGTCCTAAGTCCACAGACTCCTTTGGAGAAGGCCAGAAGAAAGATTAACAGTATAAAATGTTGGAACTGCAGTGGGGTCCTTCCTAAAGGGGACTCAGCTTCCCCGTCTTTCAAGTGGTTGTGGGTCTATAAGCTGGCTCAGGTCTGGGAATTGATTGAAGGGACTTTACTTTCTCTTCTGGTGATTCAAGTTAGACTGCTATTCACTTGACCTAGAATTTTTCCACTTCTACAGATCAACTAAATATTTAGTAGATTTCCCATCTGTTTCACTTCTATGGACACAATGACTAAGTAGCCAATGCCATAAGTCCATACGAGGCAAACTATTTTGATTACTGCTTTGATTTCACTGTCCATCATGGTAACCACACCCACTTTGTCTTTTTCAATTGAGTGCCACCACTTGGCCCCTACTATAATGGGATCTAATCAGCTCCACTGCAGTTAAACCAAAAACCAAACCTGTTGCCTTCAAGTCAATTCTGACTCACAGCAACCCTATAGGACAGAGTAGAACTGCCCCTTAGGGTTTCCAAAGAGTGCCTAGTGGACTCAAAGGGCAGTTCCCACTGTCAAATCTGACTTATATAAAATAGAAATCACAGCAGTTTTTAAATTAGTTTAAAATAAATTTGTTCCTCACTATTGTGGTAAAATGTGTGTCCTCTGGGCATTCCATGACTGGGTCTGTGGGTCTAACCTGATAAATGCACTCTACCAGGCCAATTTTCCTAAGCCCTTTGATACCTTCTTCTATGGTATACTAAGACAGGTCTGATATTTCAACTTGATTTAGTGTAGACCACTGCATAACCCATGCTTCACCAAACCAACCAAATAAACTATTAGATCCTTTCCTAATCTCTCGAGTTGAAACACTGAATGAAGAATCTGTGCTTAGTGGGCCCATGTCAATAAATTCAAATTGATCCAACTTTATGTCTCTTGCACCATTATCTCACACCCTTAATAGCCATTCCCACACATATTCCCCAGATTCCTGTTTGTACATATTAGAAAATTAAACAGTTCTTTTGTAGTGTAGCATGCCTCCTCCTGGGTCATACTTTCTACTTCACCTTATGGGGCTTACTGAGACTTAAGTCTAGCTATAGGTCTAGAAGCAAAAATGGGTGGTGGGGATGTGTTCTGAGAACATTTAGCAATGTCTTATAAGGCATTTGCCTCAGGCAATGACCCAGGCAATGACTCAGACAAAGGCTCTTCAGACACAACTGGGTTAATCTCATCAGATGGGGTGGAGGGATTAATGGGTTTATTGGGGATGGTGGCTTAACAAAGATGGAATAATCTCTATAGAAGGGAGTGAGAGGGCTGGTACTGTTGGCAGGAGTGTTTCAATGGAATCAAGGGGCTCAATGTCCCAGCTTCCTGATTATCTGCCCATATGTCCCCATCCCAAGTTTCAGGATCCCTTTTCTTCCCAATCAGTGACCTCACTTTAACTTCAGACACCATTCAAGGCTGGGAATTCAATTGGTGTTGTAATTTAGCCACTCTTATGATAAGATTCTGGTTTTGGTTTTTGGCAATATCGATTCTGTTACTACAAGAAATAAGGCTTTCTTTCAGTGTACCAGTGGCAAGTTTGAGGTTGTTTATGCGACACTTGAGCTGTGACTCTGAAGCCCTGAGCTCATCTCTTTCTTTCACCATTTTGTCTAGTGAACGTAGGACCAATCGACCAGCTTCCTTATACTTCTCATTCTGACAAAATTATAGAAAAATATCAAAACATGCAATCACTCAGTATTGCCTTTCAGCAATACTTGACCTATTGGTGGTGATATTTTGCATATTTCTATTGCCACCTCATGCCATGGATTATCAGTGTCCCCTTTACCACTGGAAGCAGAGTCATCAATATCTTTAAGGCTAACCAAACTTGACAACCAATTTAGAAAACTCATCCTTACAATTTCGTTTCTCTAGAACCATGAACCACTCTCTGTATCAAATGTCTAAGACTGGGTTCTCTAGAGAAGCAAAATCAGTGAAGTGCATACATATGTGTGTGTATATACACACATACAGAGAGGGAGAGAGAGATATTTAGCTTAAGGAAATAGCTCACACATTTATAAAGGCTGGTGAGTCCCAAGTCCATGGGTCAGGTATCAGGCTAGATGCTTCTCCAGCTGCAGAGGCTGACAAACTGAAGATCAGCAGGTCAGGCAGTAGGCTGCTGGCTCACAGGCTGTGGAGGGTAATGAATCCCAAGCCTGGAAGTTAAGATAGCAGGCAGCTGGCTCATAGGTTGTAGAGGCTGATGAATCCTGAGATCAGCAGGTAAGCTGCTAGCTCAAGCCCTAAATACCAGAAGTCAGATGATGATGAGCCAGATGCAGGATATGAGTAAGAGCCTTGCTGGAATAACCATTTATATACTGGAGGCTGGCCGCACACCTAAGAAAACTCATTTTTAACTGAATGGCTGCTCATAACAGGTTTCATCATGGAGTTGATTACATTATTACATAACTGCCAAATTACATCATTATATAACTGCCAAACTACATCATAACTCCCAGACCACTGAGAATCATGGCCCAGCCAAGCTGACACACAACCTTAACCAACACAAGTGATAAAAACAATTAAGGAGGAATCACAATTTGCATGTTCTTTATCCCACAAAACCCGCTATTCCTCCAAGTAACCAGAAGTGCTAGAGGTCAGAAAGCTAGAGCTAGAGGATTCATGACCCTTGTCATCAGCATCTCTCAAATTGCACCATACTCTAAACTACATGTAATGGTGAACTCACATGAATGCCAGATTATTACAGATTTATGATAAAAAAAAATTTTTTTTATCAACTGTTAATGAGACAGGACTCAATCTACAATATTAGATTGTATTTAATGAGTCAATCTTTTGAGATATAAAAGAGAAGAGTGAGCAGAGAGGCAGGGGCACGTCATGCCACAAAGAATGAAGAACCAGGAGGAGACCGTATTCTTTGAAACCAGGGTCCCTGCACTGAGAAGTTCCTAGACCAAGGGGAGACTGATGATAAGGAGCTTCCCCCAGAGCTGGCAGAGAGAGAGAAAGCCTTCCCCTGTAGCTGGCACCCTGAAATCAGACTTCTAGCCTTCTAGACTGTGAGAGGATAAATTTCTCTTTGTTAAAGCTATCCACCTGTGATATTTCTGTTACAGCAGTACTAGACAACTAAGATAGAATTTGTTACCAGATAAGTGGGATGCTGCTCTAACAAAAACTTAAAATGTAAAAGCAGCTTTGAAACTGCGAATGGGTAGAATCTGGAAGAGTTTTACAATTGCCTTGAAAAGACTATTGTTGGAATTATGGACATCAAAGACAATTTCGGTAGGGACCCAGAAGGAAATAAGGAGAGCTGTTACACTGGAGATGATACAAAGGACCAGAAGCAGCAGCAGATAAATGCAGCAACATAACCAGGAGACCAGCGTGAGACAGCACTGGAGTTGACCCATGGAGTGAGAGCTGAGTGCCTTTGCACAGGAGGCTTCCTGGAGGAGTACAGTGCCTCCAGGCACTTACTGGTGGAGCTAAAGGGCTTTGGAACACTTACTCCAGCAGGATAGATGCAGATGGTAAGGCCCAAGGTGCCAAGAGGCCAAAGAACCAGGAAGCAGAAGCTGAAGAGACAAGGAACACAGGAAGTAGAGCTGCCTCAGTCTCAAATGGTAGGGCCACAGCCTCCTAGGTTTTAAAGAGTCAGATATTGGTTCTGGAGGGTGGGGCTGCCTTTCAAGAGTAACAGCAGAATGGGGCCAGATCTGTTGCCCAAAGCTGAAGGGGCAGGGCTCCCATGCCCAAGAGGCAGAAGAACAGGGTCTGCTGGAGCTGAGGGTCTGGAGTTCCTACTCATATGGCCTAGGAGAACGGGGCAGCCCAAATGCAAGGGAGCAGAGTCACTGTTCCAGTGGACCTGGAAGGCAGAGCTGAAGCCTAGGGCCAAAGGGCCTCCATCTAGAATTCAGAGAGTGTGGCCGACACCCAGAGTCTAGAGTGCAGGCCATTGCCTAATGGTCTCAGAGAACAGAGGATTATTTTCAAGGCTTGAGAGCTAATGTAATGCGTTCTGCTGACTTGCTTGGTGCCTGTTACACCTCCTCTCTCTCTAATTTCTCTCATTTGTAATGGAAATACCTACCATGTGCCTGTCTATCATTGTAGTACTTTGGAAGCAAATACCTTGTATTCTAGATTTCATGGATGAAGAGGAATTTTTGGAATTTGGACTTGGAGTTAAATTAAGACTTTAGCTATGATATGACGGGGTATGTTTTACATGTGGCAAAAATATGAATTTTGGGAGGCCAAAGGGTAGAATATTATGGACTGAATCATGTCCTCCAAAAATATGTGTCAATTTGGCTAGGCCATGATTCCCAGTATTGTGGGACTGCCCACCATTTTGTTATCTGATGTGATTTTTCTATGTGTTGTAAATCCTATCTCTATGATGTTAATGAGGCGGGATTAAAGGCAGTTATGTTACAGAAACAGGACTCAATATGCAGGATTAGATTGCATCTTGAGTCAATCTCTTTTGAGATATAAAAGAGAGAAGTGAGCAGAGAGACAGGGAGGCCTCATGCTACAAAGAATAAACAGGAGCGCATCCTTTGGACCCAGAGGAAGATCGATGACAAGGACCTTCCCCGAGAGCTGGTAGAGAGAGGAAGCGTTCCCTTTGAGCTGGCACCCTGAATCCGGACTTCTAGCTTCCTAGACTGAGAGAGAACAAATTTCTCTTTGTTAAAGCCGTCTGCTTGTGGTACTTTTGTTATAGCAGCACTAGATAATTAAGACAATGATGCATATATTAAAAGTTATATCCAAATGAGTGTTGCACTTCAAAGCCAGTCCCTGAATCCAAGAAGCTATTTTATTTCACAATAGTTCAAAATAGTTATAGAGCTCCTACTTTGGAATTTGTATCAGAATCACTGCTCCAAGGGTGAAACTTATTCTGAAAAGTATTGAGGTATGCCAGAAATACCACATTATTTTCTTTGATTTTAGTTAAATCTAACTATGAATTTTTGTTTTTGTTTTTGTTTTTTTTTTAACTATGAATACCTACCTTCATGGACTGGTGTGAAAGTCAATGTTAATTATTTTTGAAAATTTCTTCTCTTACCATTCCCTACCACCCACCACAATCATATGTAGGACTCAGTAATTCTACATACAGCAAACATCTGTGGGCTTTCTCAGGTCTTTGGAACACACTAGCAACTGCAAAAGGAGCCCTGGTGGCATAACAGTGAAGTGCTTGGATGCTAACTAAAGGATTGGGAGTTCGAACCCACTAGCCCCACTGTGTGAGAAAGATCTGGTGGTCTGCTCCCATAAAGATTACAGTCTATAAAACCCTATGGGGAGGCAGAGCCAAGAGGGCAGAATAGACAGACTCTTCCGGCAAGCCCTCTTTACAACAAAGACCCCAAAAAACAAGTGAAATGAGTATATTTGTGACAACTGGGAGCCCTGAGCTTCAAAGGCAAGCTTAGAAAACGAACTGAGGGGCAGGGGGAGGAAGAGACTGTTCAGGAGCAGAGAGGACTTACCGGTCCTGAATAATGGTGAGCCCTCAGGCACCATTTCTGGAGTGGTGGTGGTGGGCTGGTACTAGCATTTGACTGGAGTTTCCTCAGAGAGAAACAGCCAGCCACACAGCCCACCCACACCTCCAGAACCAGAGAAGAACGGCACTTTCAGCAAAAGCTAAGTATTTGTATAAATTTTACCGCACCCCCGCCGCCCCCAAGCCGGTTTCAGTGGCTAATTCCCTGGGCCTGAGATAGGCACTGTTAAGCACCTAGAGTCATCCTTCTGGCCTTAGGAAAGGAAAAAAATTGCAATTGGGGGAAAAGATAATTTTCCAGCTCCACTAACCAGGGGAGCTAAGGACAGAAGCAGCTCTTGTCCAGGCATAAACAGTCCATGGACTTTGAGTGACTTTCCCTACTGCATGGACATGGGTGGGCCTATTTCAGGAGAATAGGCCCTTATTGGCAGACTACAACTGTTTCAGCTGTGTGGTAGAAATGTGGGTGTTTGATGTTTGACATTGCTTTGCTTATTAAACAAGGTCCTCTCCAACCCACATCAGGGACCTAAGGACTGGTAGCTCCACTCAGGTCACTCAGCCGCTTGTGACAGGGGACCAAATATAACTGGTACCTCCCAATCCTTACAACCAGAAACATTGGATGCCCAAGGTACTTCTGTAGAACCCACCCACCTGCACACTCTAGGGAACAGGGACTTGGTTTCCTCAGAGACGCTCAGAGGTCAGTCCTCAGACCCCTGCCTTGTTCAGAGCATGATCACCTGCTGCAATTAGATACCAGTATATACGCCAATCACCCCTGCCCCTCTAAGACTGTCGGGCAGAACCTGTACCACACACTTAATGATCAGCTACCTGGAAACCTGAGCTGAATTCATTCAAGAAAACTGAATGGACTCCTAGACTGATATACCTGATAACAGCTCTAGCCATCTGGGGACAGGGCGTAAGGGCTCCAAAAGTGAAAATAATCAAGCTAGCTTGCTCAAGCAACCCATAGGTGTATACCAAAACAAAACAATCTAAGAAGCTACGACACAGTAAGCAAGCATAAAATAATACAATACCTTATAGATGGCTCAGGAGACAACAGTCAATATCAAATCACATAAGGAAACAGACAATGAGCACCTCAACAAGCTCTCAAAACAAACAATCCAGGGATCTTCTAGATGAAAGTGCATTCCTGGAATTACCAGATGCAGAATACAAAAGTTTAAGACATTCAGGAAGGAAATGAGACAATATGCAGAACAAGCCAAGGAACACACAAAGTAATTGAAGAAATTAAAAAGACTACTAAGGAACATAATGAAAAGTTTAATAAGCTGGAAAAATCCACAGACAGACAGCAATCAGAAATTCAGAAGATTAACAATAAAATTACAAAAGTAGACAACTCAAAAGAAAGTCAGAGGAGCAGAACTGAGCAAGTAGAAGCCAGAATTTCTGAACTTGAAGATATATCACTTGGCAATAATATATTTGAAGAAAAATCAGATAAAGAATTCAAAAAAATGAAGAAACCTTAAGAATCATGTGGGACTCTATCAAGACAAATAACCTACGAGTGATTATAGTACCAGAACAGGTAGCGATAACAGAAAATACAGAGAGAATTGTTGAAGATTTGTTGGCAGAAACCTTCCCTGATATCGAGAAAGATGAGAAGATTATCTACCCAAGGTGCTCATCGAACCCCACACAAGATAGATCTTAAAAGAAATCACCAAGATATATTATAATCAAACTTGCCAAAACCAAAGATAAAGAGAGAATTATAAGAGCAGCCAGGGATAAACGAAAAGTCACCTACAAAAAAGTCACCAATAAGAATAAACTCGGACTACTCCGGCAGAAAAAAAAAAAAAAAACTCGGCAGAAACCATGCAGACAAGAAGGCAATGGAATGACGAATTTAAAAAGCTGAAGGAAAAAACTGCCTGCCAAGAATCATATAACCAGCAAAACTGTCTCTTGAATATGAAGATGAAATTAAGACATTTCCAGATAAACATACTTTAGGGAGTTTGTAGAAGCCTAACCAAAACTACAAGAAATATTAAAGGGAGTTCTTTGGTTAGAAAATCAATAATATCGGGTATCAACCCAAGACTAGAACACTGGGCAGAGCAACCAGAAGTCAACCCAGACAGGGAAATCCAAAAAAACAAAGCAAGATTATTTAAAAAAAAAAAAAAGCTCGAAACAAGGTAACAGCAATGTTATTATATAACACAACATTAAATTAATAAAAACGGACTAAGAAATGTAATCATACACCTTCCATACGGAGAGGAAGATAAGGCAATACAAAGAAATAAAAGTTAGGTTTAAATTTAGAAAATATAGGGGTAAATAAAAAGGTAGCCACAAAGGAGACAAACTATCCTACTCAACAAAATAAAATACAAGAAAAAAATAGAGACTCGGCAGAAACAAAATCAACAACAAATATAAGGAAAGGACAATATATATAATCTACTCAGTACATAAAATGAAGTGGGAAGAAGAAACTGTCAACAACACACTAAAAAGACATCAAGATGATAGCACCAAATTCATACCTATCCATAATTACCCTGAATGTAAATGGACAAAATGCACCAATAAAGAGACAGAGAGTGGCAGAATGCATTAAAAAACAAGATCCATCTACAAGCTGCCTACAAGAGACACACCTTAGACTTAGAGACACAAACAAACTAAAACTGAAAGGATGGGGAAAAAATATCAAGCAAACAACAATCAAAACAGAGCAGGCGTGGCAATATTAATTTCGGACAAAATAGACCTTAAAGTTAAATCCATCATAAAGGATAAGGAAGGACACTACATAATGAATAAAGGGACAATACACCAAGAAGATATGACCAAATTAAATGCTTATGCACCCAATGACAGGGCTGCAAGGTACAGAAAAAATACTCTGCCAGCACTGAAAAGTGAGATAGACAGCTCCACAGTAATACTAGGAGACTTCAACACACCACTTTCAGTGAAGGAGAGGACATCCAGAAAGCTCAATAAAGACATGGAAGGTCTAAATGGCACAATCAGCCAACTTCACCTGGTAGACATATACAGAACACTCCACCCAACGGTAACCAAGGATACTTTCTTTTCTGGTGCACATGGAACATTCTCTAGAATAGACCACATATTAGGTCATAAAGCAAGCTTAGCAGAATCCAAAACACTGAAATATTACAAAGCATCTTCTCTGACCATAAGGCCATAAAAGTGGAAATCAATAAAAGGAAAGGCAGGGAAAAGCAATCAAACATTTGGAAATTGAACAATAACCTGCTCAAAAAAGACTAGATTATAGAAGACATTAAGGGTGGAATAAAGACATTCATAGAATCCAACGAGAATGAAAACACTTCCTATCAGAACATTTGGGACACAGCAAAAGCGGTGCTCAGAGGCCAATTTATATCAATAAATGCACACATCCAAAAAGAAGAAAGGGCCAAAATCAAAGAATGATCCCTACAACTCGAACAAACACAAAGAAAACAAAAAAAGAAATTCTCAGGCACCAGAAGAAAACAAATAATAAAAATTAGAGCTGAACTAAATGAAATAGAAAACAGAAAAACAATTCAAAGAATTAACAAGACCAAAAGCTGGTTTTTTGAAAAAATCAACAAAATTGATAAACCACTGGCCAAACTGACAAAAGAAAAACAGGAGAGGAAACAATTAAACGAAATAAGAAATGAGATGGGCGATATTACAACAGGCCCAACTGAAATTAAAGGAATCGTATCAGATTACTCTGAAAAATTGTACTCTAACAAATTTGAAAACCTAGAAGAAATGGATGAATTCCTAAAAACACACAACCCACCTAAACTAAAACAAACAGAGGCACAAGAACTAAATAGACCCATAACAAAAGAAAAGATTGAAAAGGTAATCAAAAAACTCCCAACAAAAAAAAGCCCTGGTCTGGATGGCTTCACTAAAGAGTTCTACCAAACTTTCAGAGAAGAGTTAACACCACTACTACTAAAGGTATTTCACAGCACAGAAAAAGACGGAATATGCCCAAACTCATTCTATGAAGCCACCATGTCCCTGATAGCAAAACCAGGTAAAGACACCACAAAAAAAGAAAATTACAGACCTATATGCCTCATTAACACAGATGCAAAAATCTCAACAAAATTCTAGCCAATAGAATTCAACAACATATCAAAACAATAATTCACCATGACCAAGTGGGATTCATACCAGGTATGCAGGGATGGTTCAACATTAGAAAAACAATTAATGTAATCCACCACATAAATAAAACAAAAGAGAAGAACCACATGATTTTATCAATTGATGCAGAAAAGGCATCTGACAAAGTTCAACACTCATTCATGATAAAAACTCTCAGAAAAATAGGAATAGAAGGAAAATTCCTCAACATAATAAAGGGCATTTATACAAAGCCAACAGCCAACATCACCCTAAATGGAGAGAGCCTGAAAGCATTCCCCTTGAAATCGGGAACCAGACAAGGATGCCCTTTATCACTGCTCTTATTCAACATTGTGTTGGAGGTCCTAGCCAGAGCAATTAGGCTAGATAAAGAAATAACAGGCATCCAGATTGGCAAGGAAGAAGTAAAAGTATGTCTATTTGCAGATGACATGATCTTACACACAGAAAACCCTAAGGAATCCTCAAGAAAACTACTGAACCTGATAGAAGAGCTCAGCAGAGTATCAGGATACAAGATAAACATACAAAAATCAGTTGGATTCCTCTATACCAACAAAAAGAACACCAAAGAAGAAATCACCAAATCAATGCCATTTGCAATAGCCCCCATGAAGATTAAATACTCAGGAATAAATCTTACCAGAGATGTATAAAGACTTATACAAAGAAAACTACAGTACACTTCTGCAAGAAACCAAAAGAGACTTACATAAGTGGAAAAACATACCTTGCTCACGAATAGGAAGACTTAATATTATAAAAAATGTCTATTCTACCAAAAGGGATCTATACATTTAATGCAATTCTGATCCCAATCCCAATGGCATTCTTTAATGAGATGGAGAAACAAATCACCAACGTTATATGGAAGGGAAAGAGGCCCCGGATAAATAAGGCATTACTGAGAAAGAAGAACAAAGTGGGAGGCCTTACTTTACCTCATTTTAGAACCTATTATACTGCCATAGTAGTCAAAACAGCCTGGTGCTGGTACAATAACAGACACATAGACCAATGGAACAGAATTGAGAATCCTGACATAAATCCATCCACATATGAGCAGTTGGTATTTGACAAAGGCCCCAAAACAGTTAAATGGGGGAAAAGTCAGTCTTTTTAACAAATGGTGCTGGCATAACCAGATATCCATCTGCAAAAAAAAAGAAACAAGACCCATACCTCACTCCATGCAGAAAAACGAGCTCAAAATGGATCAAAGACCTAAATATAAAATCTAAAACGATAAAGATCATGGAAGGAAAAATAGGGACAAGGTTAGGAGCCCTAATACATGGCATAAACAGTATACAAAACATTATTAAGAATACAGAAAAAAAATCAGATAACCGGAAACTCCTAAAAATCAAACACTATGTTCTTCCAAAGACTTCACCGAAAGAGTAAAAAGACTACCGACAGGCTGGGAAAAAGTTTTCAGCTATGACATTTCCAATCAGCACATGATCTCTAAAATCTACATGATACTGCAAAAACTCAACTACAAAAAGGCAAATAACCCAATTAAAAATGGGCAAAAGATATGAATAGACACTTCACTAAAGAAGGCATTCAGGTAGCTAACAGATACATGAGGAAATGTTCATGATCATTAGCCATTAGAGAAATGCAGATCAAAACTACAATGAGATTTCATCTCACTCCAACAAGGCAGGCATTAATCCAAAAAACACAAAATAATAAATGTTCGACAGGCTGTGGAGAGATTGGAACACTTATACACTGCTGGTGGGAATGTAAAATGGTACAACCGCTTTGGAAATCGATTTGGCACTTCCTTCAAAAGCTAGAAATAGAACTACCATAAGATCCAGCAATCCCACTCCTCGGGATATACCCTAGAGAAATAAGTCTTTACATGAACAGATATATGCACACCCATGTTTATTGCAGCACTGTTTACAATAGCAAAAAGATGGAAGCAACCAAAGTGCCCATCAATGGATGAATGGATAAACAAATTATGGTATATTCACACAATGGAATACCACACATCGATACAGGACAGTGAGGAATCTGTGAAAGATTTCAGAACATGGAGGAACCTGGAAGGCATTATGCTGAATGAAATGAGTCAGTTGCAAAAGGACAAATATTGTATAAGACCACTATTATAAGAACTTGAGAAATAGTTTAAACTGGGAAGAAAACATTCTTTTGTAGTTATCAGAGGGGGAAAGGAGGAAGGATGAGAGAGCGATATTGACTAATTAGATAGTAGATAAGAACTACTTTAGGTAAAGGGAAAGACAGCACATAATACAGGGGAGGTCAGCACAATTGGACTAAACCAAAAGGAAAGAAGCTTCCTGAATAAACTGAATACTTCGAAGGCCAGCATAGCAGGGGCAGAGGCTTGGGGACCACGGTTTCAGGGGACATCTAAGTCAATTGGCATAATAAAATCTATTAAGAAAACATTCTGCATCCCACTTTGAAGAGTGGCATCTGGGGTCTTAAACGCTAGCAAGCAGCCATCTAAGATGCATCAATTGGTCTCAACCCACCTGGATCAAAGAATGAAGAACACCAAGGATACAAGGTAATTACAAGTCCACGAAACAGAAAGGGCCACATAAACCAGAGACTACATCATTCTGAGACCAGAAGAACTAGATGGTGCCTGGCTACAACTGATAACTGCTGTGGTAGAGAACTCAAAAGAGAACCCCCGAGGGAGTAGGAAAGCAGTGGGATGCAGACCCAAATTTCTCATAAAAAGACCAGACTTAATGGTCTGACTGAGACCAGAAGGACCCAGGTGGTCACAACCCCCAGGCCTTCTGTTAGCCCAGGACAGGAACCATTCCCGAAGCCAACTCTTCAGGCCTGGATTGGACTGGACAATGGGTTGGTGAGGGATGCTGGCGAGGAGGGAGCTTCTCGGATCAGGTGGACACTTGAAACTATGTTGGCATCTCCTGCCTGGAGGGGAGATGAGAGGGTAGAGGGGGTTAGAAGCTGGCGAAATGGACACGAAAAGAGAGAGTGGAGGGAGAGAGCGAGCTGTCTCATTAGGGGGAGAGTAATTGGGAGTATTTTTTTTTAGCAAAGTGTATATAAGTTTTTGTGTGAGGGACTGACTTGAATTGTAATCTTTCACTTAAATCACCTTAAAAATTATATATAAAAAAAAAGTACATAGAATTATAAAGCCCAAGAACTTGGTGTCATGGATTGAATTGTGTCCCCCGAAAATATGTGTCAACTTGGTTATGCCATGACTCCCAGCATTGTGTGGTTGTCTTCCATTTTGTGATTTTCCTATGTGTTATTGAACATAATCTCTGCCTGTGGTTGAAGAGGATTAGGGTGTGATGTAACACCCTTGCTCAGATCACATCCCTGATCCAATGTAAAGTGAGTTTCCCTGAGGTGTGGCCTGCACCACCTTTTCTCTAACAGGAGATAAAAGGAAAGGAAAGGAAGCAGAGAGTTGGGGACCTCGTACCACCAAGAAAGCAGAACCAGGAGCAGAGCGTATCCTTTGGACCTGGGATTCCTGCCCAGACAAGCTCCTAGTCCAGGGGAAAACTGATGAGAAGGACCTTCCTCCAGAGTCGACACAGAGAGAAAGTCTTTCCCTGGGATAACACCCTGAATTTGGACTTCAGCCTAGTAGACTATGAGAAAATAAAATTCTCTTTCTTAAAGCCAAAAAAACCCTATGGGGCAGTTCTAGTCTGTCACATGGAGTTGCTAAAAATTGAAAATCAGTTCAACAACACCTAACAATAATAACTGCAAATACTGCCTTTTTCCAAACCCTCATGGTCTCTGAATATCCATCATCTTTGTGATTTCATTAGGCAAGGAATCTTGACCAAGGTTGGGAGCATCAATTCTCAGTGCCCAGTCTTCATATGCTCACTGTGAAGCTACCCTCCTTCTGCTGCCTGTGAGAGCTTGGCCAACTCTCTGGATCACTTTTGAGGAATGGGACATGGATACCAACTCCCAAAAATCCTAAACATCTTCATCCACTCACCAGTCTGGAGTTACATCCTACTTCAAATCCTTCTAGTTCTTCCTCTTGCCTGCCTATCTCCAACACTTCTTAACATCATAAAATAGTTCAGGCTTTCAAACCTACCAAAGCTAGAGAGTTTCTTTACAAGAAACCCTGTTTGATGAGACAACAAGAAGCTTCCCTAAGACAAAGAACACAAAGAGCCTTGCTGCGCTCTACAAAGTAGAAGGGAAACAAAAACCCTAGAACTAAGCACAAATTAATATCTCGATAAATTTTCACCACATTAATTTCCAACTGGAAAGTAAATCTTTACATTGTAGCTACAATTTATTTCTTTTTATAAAATTATAAAAACCTTCAAAAGATACCACCACAAGAACATTCCTAGAACTCTGCCGGGGTTCCTGGATGCAATTGTGAAACAAGAGGTTTAATAAATTACTTAAACAATAGCAATGTCATCATTGAAATTACTTCTCTAAAGTGATTTTGTAAAAAAAATTGTTGTCGGATAAAGAAAATTGTTTATGAGCACTTGATGTTGCCTTAATTACTTACTCATGAACTGCTTAAGTCCCTTTGTTCACAAGTAGGATTTCTTTTTCTCTCTCTTAGTTTTCTCACGGAATTTCATTTTCCTTTTACCACTTCACTGTACAGCCCCTCAAGGCCTGCTTTTCTTCCATCACTACCTCCAGACCCAGGACTGGTTACAACAGCATTTTCCATGACAAGCAGCACCAGGTTCTGAAGTTGGCCACATGGACGGTTGTAAAGAGAAATTAGAGAAAGAGAAAGCTTTGTCAATATGCTGGATTTGAACTGCTGACCTTTTAATTAGCAGTCATAGCTCTTAACCACTACACTACCAAGGTTTCCAGCAATATGCTACCCACTGCTTTTCATTAACCTCCTACCTACCCCACCCACCACCACCACCACCACAGCCCTACCCTAGTCTCTGGCTCTCACCACTTCTGGGTCACTAAAAAAAAGTTGGAATAGGACCAATCTGATCATTTTACCGGTGAGAGCCTCTTTGCCAAACCCTAAAAGGTGTCTAATTATAGAAAAGGGGTGAATAAGCAGGGAGACAAAAAGTGAGTAGAAGGAAATAGTGGAAAATGACTGATTTTCATTTATCCCCAGACACCACCCATCCCTTTACCGCGCTTCCGTGTCAGCACCTCACTCACACCTGATGGCCTTCTAGATATCATCACCCTCTACCCCCTAATTCCAAGTATTGCTACGTACAGATCCTGGGACCTGATGATGGGAGCCGTGAACCAGCAGCTTATAGCTGTTCAGATTTTAGCCCCCAAAGGGAAGTGTTTGTAAAGTTAAGTACATGGGTACCTGTACACACTATTGAGTAGGAATTAGTCAGGGACAATCTCTGATCTTATTTTCAGGGACAAGTTAAAGGAGATGTGTTCCTGGAATCCTATATTGATTCTTAATTTAGGCTCTGAAATCTATTTAGTACTTTATTTCACAGGCTTGTGGGTTCAGCAGTTTCAGGGGCTAAACTGAGAAACTAGCTTTCATAGATCATTTTGTTTCCGAGAGAAAAAGCATTCTGAAGTTCAAACAACTAAATTACAAACTTTTGAGAGACAATTTTACGGTTGGGGACTATTAATAGAAGTTTATGTACTCCTTCTGTCTTATCTTACCAAGCCTGGAGCATAGTGCACAAATAGAGAATTTAAGGGGGGGAGGGGAAACTTTCTTAATCTGATTGCCTATGGCTTTGAGAAGTGGTGCCTTAGGAGCTTGGAACCTTTAATTTTTTCAGTAAAGTAGAAAACAAGATAATTAGCTGAAAGAGAGAGTGGGAGAGAAGGAGTGTGGAAAAAATGCAAAATAGTTTCTAGAAGAATTGAAGACAGAACAGACAAGGGAAATACAGTACTGCTGGAAGCAGCATTAAGAGTCACTTGAAGTCTGTGGTTATGAATTTAAAGTGAAGCCAATCAATGTGGTTGTGTGTTTACTGCAGCCATTCAGCTACATGGGTAGAGGCACTGTGTAGGCAGTGGTTTGTTCAAGTCAGTACAGCTAAACAAGAAATAGGCAAAGGAGCTGAGGGTTTATGCAAGGAAGGGGTTTTAATGACTAACCATGGAATTTACTGTGGGTTAGAAGGAGAAAGGGGGTAAGGGGTGAAGGGCAGTGAGAAGCAATAGGATTGATTAATGTATCAGAAGTTCTGTGGGACTGAAGACTGCTAGGGTTGAGGAACTAGAAGGAGAGAGCTAGAAAGATAGGAGGTGGTAATCAGAGAAAGATGGAATGACATTGTGCTTATGGAGCATTGGAAGAAATTGGCAATGACAAGGCCTAAGATATAAGGTAGAGAAAAGTAAGTTGGAGAAAAAGATCATTGAGTTAGAGGGTTCAAGAAATTGAGAAACTGGAGGTGGAGCCAAGATGGCAGAATATACAGACGCTTCTGGCAAGCCCCCTTTACAACAAAGACACGATAAAAGAAGTGAAATGAGTATATTTATGACAAGCCAAAAAAAAACCCTGAATATCAAAGGCAAACTTGGAAAATGAACTGAGGTGAAGGGGGAAAAAGAGACAGCTCAGAAGCAGAGAGGTGTTACCGGACCTGAATTGCGAGGAGCCCTCAGGCACCATTCCCAGGGTCAGCTGTGCCAGGCTGGTACTAGCATTTGGTCACAGTTTCCTCAGGGAGAAACAGCCAGCCACACAGCCTCCTCACACCCCCAGAACCAGAGAAGAAATGAGCTCTCGGCAAAAGCTAAGTACTTGCATATATTTTACTGTGCTCACCCAAGCCAGCTTCAATGGTTGACTCCCTGGGCCTGAGATAGGCCCTGTTGTGCACCTGAAGCCATTCTCAGGGCCTTGGAAAGGAATAAACTTGCAATTTGGGGAAAAGATAATTTGCCAGCTCCACTAAACAGGGGAGTTCAGGACAGAAGCGACTCCTCTCCAGGCATAAATGGTCCATGGACTTTAAGTACCTTTCCCCTCTGCATGGACCAGTGTGGGACTATTTCAGGAGAATAGGCCCTTGTTGGCAGACTACAACCATTTCAGTAGTGCGGCAGGGAGGTGGGTGTTTGATGTTCGGCATTGCTTTGCCTATTAAACAGGGTCCTCACCTATCCACGTCAGGGGCCTAAGGACTGGTAGTTCCACTCAGGTCACCCAGCCACCCACGACAGGGGTCCAAGGATAACTGGTACCTCCCAATCCTTACAACCAAAAACACTGGGTGTCCATGGTCTGTCTGCAGAACCCACCCACCTGTACGCTGTAGGGAACAGGGAAATGCTTTCCTCAGAAACATGTGAGGGACAATTCTTAGCCCACTGACTTGTTCAGAGTGTGACCCCCTGCTGCAATCAGATACCGGTACCTACACCAAACACCCCTGCCCCTCTAAGACTGTAAGACAGAGCCTGTACCACACACTTTATGACCAACTACCTGGACACCTGAGCTGAATTCATAAAAGAAAAGTGAATGGACTCCTAGACTGATATACCTGATAACAGCTCTACCCATCTGGGGACAGGACATCAGAGATCCAAAGGTGAAAATAATCAAGCTAGTTCACTCACTCAAGCAACCCATTTGGGCATATCAAAGCAAAACAAACCAAGAAGCTATGACACGGTAAGCAAACATAAAATAAACTAATACCCAGTAACATAGATGGCTTAGAAACAACAGTAAATATCAAGTCACATAAAGAAACAGACCATGATTGCCTCAACAAGCTCTCAAAACAAAGAATCCAGGGTTCTTCTAGATGAAAGTGCCTTCCTGGAATTATCAGAGGCAGAATACAAAAGATTAATACACAGAACCCTTCAAGACACCAGGAAGGAAATGAGACAATATGCAGAACAAGCCAAGGAACACACAGATAAAGTAATTGAAGAAATTAAAAAGACTACTAAGGAACATAAAGAAAAGTTTAATAAGCTGGAAAAATCCACAGACAGACAGCAATCAGAAATTCAGAAGATTAACAATAAAATTACAAAAGTAGACAACTCAAAAGAAAGTCAGAGGAGCAGAACTAAGCAAGTAGAAGCCAGAATTTCTGAACTTGAAGATAAATCACTTGGCTCTAATACATCTGAAGAAAAATCAGATAAAAGAATTTAAAAAAATGAAGAAACCTTAAGAATCATGTGGGACTCTATCAAGAGAAATAACCTACGAGTGATTGGAGAGCCAGAACAGTGAGGGATGGCAGAAAATACAGAGAGAATTGCTGAAGAATTGTTGTCAGAAAAATTCCCTGATATCGTGAAAGATGAGAAGGTATCTATCCAAGATGCTCATCGAACTCCACATAAGGTAGATCTTAAAAGAAAGTCACCAAGACATATTATAATCACACTTGCCAAAACCAAAGATAAAGAGAGAATTATAAGAGCAGTGAGGGATAAACGAGAAGTCACCTACAAAAGAGAGCCGATAAGAATAAACTCTGACTACTCAGCAGAAACCATGCAGGCAAGGAGGCAATAGGATGACTTACACAAAAAATTGAAGGAAAAAAATTGCCTGCCAAGAATCATATATCCAGCAAAACTGTATCTCAAATATGAAGGTGAAATTAGGATATTTCCAGATAAGGAAAAGTTTAGGGAATTCACAAACACCAAACCAAAACTACAAGAAATACTAAAAGGAGTTCTTTGGTTAGAAAATCAATAATCTGAGGTATTGACCCAAGACTAGAACACTGGGCAGAGCAACCAGAAGTCAACCCAGACAGGGAAATCCAAAAAAATAAATCAAGATAAAGAAAAAAAAAAAAAAAAAAAGCTCACAACAGGGTAACAGCAATGTTATTACGTAAAAGAAGACAACATTAAAACAATAAAGAGGGACTAAGAAACGTAGTCAAAGATCTTCCATATGGACAGGAAGATAAGGCAATACAAAGAAATAAAATTTAGGTTTAAATTTAGAAAAATAGGGGTAAATAAAAAGGTAGCCACAGAGGAGACAAACTATCCTACTCAACAAAATAAAATACAAGAAAAAACAGACACTCGGCAGAAACAAAATCAACAACAAATATAAGGAAAGGACAATATATATAATCTACTCAGTACATAAAATGAAGTGGGAAGAAGAAACTGTCAACAACACACTAAAAAGACATCAAGATGATAGCACCAAATTCATACCTATCCATAATTACCCTGAATGTAAATGGACAAAATGCACCAATAAAGAGACAGAGAGTGGCAGAATGCATTAAAAAACAAGATCCATCTACAAGCTGCCTACAAGAGACACACCTTAGACTTAGAGACACAAACAAACTAAAACTGAAAGGATGGGGAAAAAATATCAAGCAAACAACAATCAAAACAGAGCAGGCGTGGCAATATTAATTTCGGACAAAATAGACCTTAAAGTTAAATCCATCATAAAGGATAAGGAAGGACACTACATAATGAATAAAGGGACAATACACCAAGAAGATATGACCAAATTAAATGCTTATGCACCCAATGACAGGGCTGCAAGGTACAGAAAAAATACTCTGCCAGCACTGAAAAGTGAGATAGACAGCTCCACAGTAATACTAGGAGACTTCAACACACCACTTTCAGTGAAGGAGAGGACATCCAGAAAGCTCAATAAAGACATGGAAGGTCTAAATGGCACAATCAGCCAACTTCACCTGGTAGACATATACAGAACACTCCACCCAACGGTAACCAAGGATACTTTCTTTTCTGGTGCACATGGAACATTCTCTAGAATAGACCACATATTAGGTCATAAAGCAAGCTTAGCAGAATCCAAAACACTGAAATATTACAAAGCATCTTCTCTGACCATAAGGCCATAAAAGTGGAAATCAATAAAAGGAAAGGCAGGGAAAAGCAATCAAACATTTGGAAATTGAACAATAACCTGCTCAAAAAAGACTAGATTATAGAAGACATTAAGGGTGGAATAAAGACATTCATAGAATCCAACGAGAATGAAAACACTTCCTATCAGAACATTTGGGACACAGCAAAAGCGGTGCTCAGAGGCCAATTTATATCAATAAATGCACACATCCAAAAAGAAGAAAGGGCCAAAATCAAAGAATGATCCCTACAACTCGAACAAACACAAAGAAAACAAAAAAAGAAATTCTCAGGCACCAGAAGAAAACAAATAATAAAAATTAGAGCTGAACTAAATGAAATAGAAAACAGAAAAACAATTCAAAGAATTAACAAGACCAAAAGCTGGTTTTTTGAAAAAATCAACAAAATTGATAAACCACTGGCCAAACTGACAAAAGAAAAACAGGAGAGGAAGCAATTAAATGAAATAAGAAATGAGATGGGCGATATTACAACAGGCCCAACTGAAATTAAAGGAATCGTATCAGATTACTCTGAAAAATTGTACTCTAACAAATTTGAAAACCTAGAAGAAATGGATGAATTCCTAAAAACACACAACCCACCTAAACTAAAACAAACAGAGATACAAGAACTAAGTAGACCCATAACAAAAGAAAAGATTGAAAAGGTAATCAAAAAACTCCCAACAAAAAAAAGCCCTGGTCTGGATGGCTTCACTAAAGAGTTCTACCAAACTTTCAGAGAAGAGTTAACACCACTACTACTAAAGGTATTTCACAGCACAGAAAAAGACGGAATATGCCCAAACTCATTCTATGAAGCCACCATATCCCTGATACCAAAACCAGGTAAAGACACCACAAAGAAAGAAAATTATAGACCTATATCCCTCATGAACACAGATGCAGAAACCCTCAACAAAATTCTAGCCAATAGAATTCAACAACATATCAAAACAATAATTCACCATGACCAAGGGGGATTCATACCAGGTATGCAGGGATGGTTCAACATTAGAAAAACAATTAATGTAATCAAGAACATAAATATCGCTATGAGTCGGAATCGACTCGACGGCAGTGGATTTGGTTTTGGTTATCACATAAATAAAACAAAAAGCAAGAATCACCTGATTTATCAATTGATGCAGAAAAGGCAATTGACAGTTTAACACCCATTCATGATAAAAACTCTCAGCAAAATAGGAATAGAAGGAAAATTCCTCAACATAATAAAGGGCATTTATACAAAGACAATATCCAACATCATCCTAAATGGAGAGAGCCTGAAAGCATTCCCCTTGAGACCGGGAACCAGACAAGGATGCCCTTTATCACTGCTCTTATTCAGCATTGTGTTGGAGGTCCTAGCCAGAGCAATTAGGCTAGATAAAGAAATAACAGGCAACCAGATTGGCAAGGAAGAAGTAAAAGTATCTCTATTTGCAGAAGACAAGATCTTATACATAGAAAACCCTAAGAAATCCTCAAGAAAACTACTGAAACTAATAGAAGAGTTCAGCAGAGTATCGGGATACAATATAAACATTCAAAAATCAGTTGGATTCCTCTACACCAACAAAAAGAACATTGAAGCGGAAATCACCAAATCAATGCCATTTACAGTCACCACAAAGAAGATAAAACACTTAGGAATAAATCTTACCAGAGATGTAAAATACTTATACAAAGAAAACTACAAAACACTTCTGCAAGAAACCAAAAGAGACCTACATAAGTGGAAAAACATACCTTGCTCATGGATAGGAAGACTTAACATTATAAAAATGTCTATTCTACAAAAAGCCATCTACAGATTTAATGCAATTCTGATCCAAATCCCAATGACATTTTTTAATGAGGTAGAGAAACAAATTACCAACTTCACATGGAACGGAAAGAGGCCCCAGATAAGTAAAGCATTACTTAAAAAGAAGAACAAAGTGGGAGGCCTTACTCTATCTGATTTTAGAACCTATTATACTGCCACAGTAGTCAAAACGGGCTGGTACTGTACAACAACAGATACATAGACCAATGGAACAGAACTGAGAATCCAGACATAAATCCATCCACATACGAGCAGTTTACATTTGACAAAGGCCCCAAAACAGTTAAATGGGGGAAAAGACAGTCCTTTTAACAAATGGTGCTGGCATAGCTGGCTATCCATCTGCAAAAAAATGAAACAATACCCATACGTCACTCCATGCACAAAAATGAGCTCAAAATGGATCAAAGACCTAAATATAAAATCTAAAACAATAAAGATCATGGAAGAAAAAATAGGGACAATGTTAGTAGCCCTAATACACGGCATAAACAGTAAAGAAAATGATAACTGGGAGCTCCTAAAAATCAAACACTTATACTCATCCAAAGACTTCAACAAAAGAGTAAAAAGATTACCTACAGACTGGGAAAAAGGTTTTAGCTATGACATTTCCAACCAGTGCCTGATCTCTAAAATCTACATAATACTGCAAAAACTCAACTACAAAAAGACAAAAATCCAATTAAAAAATGGGCAAAAGATATGAACAGACACTTCACTAAAGAAGACATTCACGTAGCTAACAGACATGTGAGGAAATGCTCACAATCATTAACCATTAGAGAAATGCAGAACAAAACTACAATGAGATTTCATTTCACTCCAACAAGGCAGGCATTAATCCAAAAAACACAAAATAATAAACATTGGAGAGGATGTGGAGAGATTGGAACACTTACACACTGCTGGTGGGAATGTAGAATGATACAACCACTTTGGAAATCAATTTGGCTCTTCCTTAAAAAGCTAGAAATATCACTAATTAGAAAGTAGATAAGAACTACTTTAGGTGAAGGGAAAGACAGCACACAATACAGGGGAGGTCAGCACAATTGGACTTAACCAAAAGCAAAGAACTTTCCTGAATAAACTGAATGCTTCGAAGGCCAGTGTAGCAGGGGCAGGAGTTTGGGGACCATGGTTTCAGGGGACATCTAAGTCAATTGGCATAATAAAATCTATTAAGAAAACATTCTGCATCCCACTTTGAAGAGTGGCATCTGGGGTCTTAAATGCTAGCAAGCGGCCGTCTAAGATGCATCAATTTGTCTCAACCCACCTGGATCAAAAGAGAATGAAGAACACCAAGTACAGAAGGCGATTACAAGCCCAAGAGACAGAAAGGGCCACATGAACCAGAGACTACATCAGCCTGAGTCCAGAAGAGCTAGATGGTGCCTGGCTACAATCGATGACTGCCCTGACAGGGTACACAACAGAGAACCCCTGACGGAGCAGGAAAGCAGTGGGATGCAGACCCCAAATTCTCCTAAAAAGATCAGACTTAATGGTCTGACTGAGACTAGAAGGACCTCTGTGGCCATAGCCCCCAGACCTTCTGTTGGCCCAGGACATGAACCATTCCTAAAGCCAACTCTTCAGACAGGGATTGGACTGGACAGTGGGTTGGAGAGGGATGTTGGTGAGGAGTGAGCTTCTTGGATCAGGTGGACACTTGAGACTATGTTGGCATCTCCTGCCTGGAGGGGAGATGAGAGCGTAGAGGTGGTTAGAAGCTGGAGAAATGGAGGTGAAACGAGAGAGTGGAGGGAGGGAGCAGACTGTCTCATTAGGGGGAGAGCAATTGGGAGTATGTAGCGAGATATATATAAGTTTTTGTGTGAGAGACTGGCTTGATTTGCAAACTTTCACTTAAAGCACAATAAAAATTAAAAAAAAAAAAAGAAATTGAGAAACTGGAGTATTGGAAGAATCACCTGCAGATGTTTTGAATGTGCCCAAAATTAATGCAGGAGTAGTGTTGAAGAGAGTGACAGTGAGCCACGAGCTTTGAAAAATGAAGGGGCACATCTCTAGGCCATTAGGTGACAGCAACAATTAAGGGAATGAGTGGCATAGACTTAGGATATGAGATTCAAAGCTGGGAATTAACTGTTATTACCTGTTTTGGCTTAAATCCATTGATCGTACTTCCCTAGGACCTTGTCTGTTTCTTTAAATGCATTCATTTTTCAAAATGGAACTAATACTATGTAAATGACAATGCGTCTGAATTTTGTGAGTGTAATTTAAAAAGTCTTGTCTCTTTTGTAGAGATCCACCCATATTCAATATTTTAATTAAATAAACACCCTTAGCATGAAGTCCAATTAACATGAAAAGGGAACCATAACCAGTTGAAGACTTATATCCTATATCCGAAAAAGAAAATTTTTTAATGTGTACAAGTGTAGTCAAAGAAACTATTACCATTAACAATGATTACAGATATCACAAGGCTCACAAAGTAAATAAAAAGATAAAAACAACTAAAAATTTACTTTGGTTGTATAGAACTAAACAAAATGGCAGTTGCCTTCGTGATGTATCTATTTACTACGGGGCATAATTATATATTTAAATAAATAAGACATGTTTGTTGTTTAGTTTTTTTTTTTTAACTGAGCCATAAAATACATAATAACAAGCTCAATATAAAATGTGAGACTGATTACACAATAAACACATGACAACCAGTCTCCTTACTTTAGAGTTATACCTCTTTTGCTTACATACACTTAAATAATTTACAATCGTAGACTATTAGAACCTAAAGATGGGTAATAGAGTGGCAGAGTAACTAAGGAGAACATATGGATTGGAGGAAAGGGTATGACAATTCTAGGTAGAAAGTGTATGCCTCATTCTGATCACAGTATCTCTTTCTTAACGGTGATCTTAGACTTTCTTTTCACCTATTAAAAAAGATGCTTGAAAGAGGTAAATTCTAATGTCTCTTTGAATAGTCTAAGTTTCAAGTTCATCTGCCTCACTTTACAGAGAGGAACACAGAAGTTGAGTGAGCTTAAGAAACATATTTAAAAGTCACAGCTCACTTGTGCTGCTGCACCATGGTTATTTGCCTAAAGTTTAAAAATAAAATAGAAGTAATATTATTTACAGAACTTTCATAAGAATGACTGAAAAAAAAAAGTATACTGGAAGGGAAGCATTCCACATTCCAGGAATAGGAAGAAAAAGGGGAAATTACTCTTATTAAGCACATATTATGTATAGGGAATCCAGGCACTGTATGTATCACCAAGGGATGTCCTTAAATATGAAAAAGGGGTGTGCTTTTCAGATTCCTTGGGCTACAGAATATCCCTTTCCCTTCATCCAATGGTTTAGGTAACCCATTAAGCTGGTTTTCTTTGAGCTGATTCTAACTCATAGAGATCCTACATATGCTTTAGGTTATTGTTGGGAGGTGCCGTCCAGTCGATTTGGACTCATAGACACTCTATGTACAACAGAACAAAACACTGCTCAGTCCTGTGCCACCCTCACAATCATTGTTATGCTTGAGTCCATTGTTGCAGTCACTGTACCAATTCATCTACTTGAGGGTCTTACTCTTTTTTGCTAACCTTCTACTTTACCAAGCATGATGTACCTCTCCAGGGATTGATCCCTCCTGATAACGTGTCCAAAGTATGTGAGATATAGTCTCAACACCCTCGTTTCTAAGGAGCATTCTGGTTGTACTTCTAAGACAGATTTGTTCATTCTTTTGGCAGTCCATGGTATATTCAATATTCTTCCCAATGCCACAATTTAAAAGTGTCAGTTCTTCTTCAGTCTTCCTTATTCACATACATAGGAGGTGACTGAAATACCATGGCTTGCATCAGGTGTACCTTAATCCTCAAGGTGACATCTTTGGTTTTTAACACTTTAAAGAGGTCTTTTGCAGCAGATTTGCCCAATGCAGTGCGTCTTTTGATATCTTGACTGCTGCTTCCATGAGCATTGATTGCGGATCCAAGTAAAATGAAATCCTTGACAACTTCAATCTTTTCTCCATTTATCATGATGTTGCTTATTGGTCCATTTGTGAGGATTTTTGATTTTCTTATAAGGTGTAACCCATACTGAAGATTGTGGTCTTTGATCTTCACCAGTAAGTGTTTCAAGCCCTGTTCATTTCCAGCAAGCAAGGAAGTGTCATCTGCATAATGCAAGTTGTTAATGAGTCTTCCTCCAATCCTGATGCCCTGTTCTTCTTCATATAGTCCAGCTTCTTGGATTATTTGCTCAGCATACAGATTGAATAGGTATAGTGAAAGGATACAGCCCTTACACACACCTTTCCTGAATTTAAGCCACGCAGTATCCTTTTGTTCTGTTTGAACGACTGCCTCTTTATCTATGTACAGTTCCTCATGAGCACAATTAAGTGTTCTGGAATTCCCATTCTTCACAATGTTATCTATAATTTGTTATGATCCACACTGCCGAAAGCCTTTGTGGAGTCAATAAAACACAGGTAAACATCCTTCTGGTATTCTCTGCTTTTAGCCAGGATCCATCTAACATCAGCAATGATATCCCTTGTTCCATGTCCTCTTCTGAATCCAACTTGAACTTCTGGCAGTTCCCTGTCGATATACTGCTACAGCCACTTTTGAATGATCTTCAGCAAAATTTTACATGGATGTGTTATCAATGATATTGTTCTATACTTTCCACATTCGGTTGAATCTCCTTTCTTGGGAATAGGCATGAATATGCAACTCTTTCAGTTGGTTGGCCAGGTCGTTGTCTTCCAAATTTCTTGGCATAGACAAATGAGTACTTCCAGCAATGCATCTGTTGAAACATTTCAATTGGTATTCTGTCAATTCCTGGAGAATTGTTTTTGCCAATGCCTTCAGTGTAGCTTGGACTTCTTCCTTCAGTACCATCGGTTCCTGATTTTATGCTGTCTCCTGAAATGGCTGAACGTTGACCAACCCGTTTTGGTACATTGGCTGTGCATATTCCTTGAATCTTCTTTTGATGCTTTCTGTGTCGTTTAATATTTTCTCCATAGAATCCTCAACATTGCAACTCAGAGCTTGAATTTCTTCTTCAGTTCTTTCAGCCTGAGAAATGCCAAGCTTGTTCTTCCCTTTTGGTTTTCCATCTCCAGATCTTTGCACATGTTATTATAATACTTTACTTTGTTTTCTCTAGCCACCCTTTGAAATCTTCTGTTCATCTTTTACTGCATCATTTCTTCCTTTTGCTTTAGCTACTAAACATTCCAAAGCAAATTTCAGAGTCTCTTCTGACATCCGTTTTGGTCTTTTCTTTCTTTCCTGTCTTTTTAATGATTTCTTGTTTTCTTCATGTATGATATCCTTGATACCATTCCATAACTTCTCTGGTCTTCAGTGATTAGTGTTAAAAGTGTCATATCTCTTCTTCAGAAAGTCTCTAAATTTAGGTGGGATATACTCAAGATCATACTTTGGCTCTTGTTGACTTGTTCTAATTTTCTTCAGTTTCAACTTGAACTTGCATATGAGTGATGATGGTCTGTTCCACAGTCAGCCCCTGGACTTGTTCTGATCAATGATATTGAGCTTTTCCATTGTTTCTTTCCACAAATGTAGTTGATTTGATTCCTGTGTATTCCATCTGGAGAGGTCCACGTGTATAGTCACCGTTTATGTCAGTGAAAAAAGGTATTTGTATGAAGAAGTCGTTGGTCTTGAAAAATTCAATCATGTGATCTCTGGCATCGTTTCTATCACCAAGGCCATATTTTCCCATTACTGATCCTTCTTCTTTGGTTTTCTACTCTTGCATTCCAAACACTAGTAATTATCAATGCATCCTGATTGCATGTTCAAGCAATACTTCCTACAATCCAGGTTCCAATTATTAATGGATGTTTGCAGCTGTTTATTACCATTTTGAGTCATTCCACATCAGGAAATGAAGGTCCTGAAAGCTTGACTCCATTCACATCATTAAGATCAACTCTACTTTGAGTAGGCAGCTCTTTCCCAGTTGTCTTTTGAATGCCTTCCAACCTGAGGTGCTTATCTCTTGGCACTGTATCAGACAATGTCCTGCTGCTATTCTCAAGGCTTTCACTGGCTAATTCTTTTCTGAAGTAGACTGCCGGATCCTTCTTCCTAGCCTGTCTTAGTATGGAAGCTCAGCTGAAACCTGTCCTCCACAGGTGACCCTGCTGGTATTTGAATACCAATGGCATAGCTTTCAGCATCACAGCAACAGGCAAGCCCACACAATACAATGAACTCTCAAATGTGTGGGGATGTGGAATGACACTCTTGTCCTTAATGCCTTAATGCCAGACGCCTGCAGTGCTGGAGTCAACCGGATCCCCAAAGACCACTATATATGCTATATGACAGAAGCAGTATGAATTCCTCGTGGATGGAGACCAAACCATGTAAAAGTGACAGCAGCCAGACCAAAAAGAAAACAATCTGAGAAAAATCCCCACAACCCTCCATTTTCACTGATCCAAAAACCAAACCCAGTGCCATCGAGTCGATTCCGGCTCAGCGACCCTGTAGGACAGAGTAAAATTGCCCCACAGAGTTTCCAAGGAGCGCCTGGCAGATTCGAACTGCCGACCCTTTGTTTAGCAGCTGTAGCACTTAACCACTATGCCACCAGGGTTTCCTTTTCACTGATAGGTTCCTCAAACTCCTCAAGAAAGCAAACCCTGCTCTTACCTTGCTGCTTTTGTTGCCAAGCAATGGTGAACCCGAATTTCTTTTTGAGTTACAAGTCATCTGAAAGAAGAGAGGAAAAAGTGCAGAATTATGAGCAGGAATTAAAAAAATAGTAATGGACAAATTTGAATATTTATGAGCAACTTTTTTCAACTGGAAGTGATTGAAAAAGATCACCCAACAAGAGCATGTGTGTGTGTGTATGACTGTGTGTGTGTCTGCATCTGTGTGTGTATACATATATATGAAGGATCCCTGGTGGTGCAAAGGCTAAGCACTCAGCTGCTAACCAAAAGGTCACTAGTTCAAACACACCAATTTCTCCACAGGAGGAAGACCTGGTGAACTTCTCCCACAAAGATTACAGCCTAGGAAACCCTATGAGGCAGTTCTACTCTGTCCCATAGGGTCACTATGAGTTGGAATTGACAGCACACAACAACATACAGAGAGAGGCGGGGGGTATCGGTGGTTCAGTGGCAGAATTCTCACCTTCCGTGCAAGAGACACAAGTTCAACTCCTGGCCAATGCACCTCATGAGCAGCCAGTTTGAATGTTGCCATGATGCTTAAGGGGCTTCACTGAAGCTCCTAGACTAAGAAAGTCTAAGGAGAAAGGCCTGGAAATCTACTTCCAAAAATCAGCTAGTGAAAATCCTGTGGATCACAATGGTCTGATATGTAACCCATCATAGGAATGGTTCAGGATCAGACACTGCTTCATTCCATTATACACAGGGTTGCCATAAGCAGGCAGAACTCACAGCAGCTAACAATAATATATACATAACCAGCCTTGGATTTGTACATATCTATGCATATCTGGTGTGTGCCTGTCCAACAATTTTCATTACATTGTATATGGTCCTCACAAATTCCTATTTTGCAGATAGAGGAATGAAGAGATTTAAAAAAACCTTCCTAGTATGTGTCAGAGCCATGATTCAGACCAAGTATGCCTAACACAAGAATCTTTTGACCATTCTAAGGTGCTTCTTTGGGAGTTTATTTGGATCATACACCATCCAAAAAAAAAAAAAAATACGAGGAATAATAATGATCAAAAGATCTCTCGGCCATCTCTAGTCTTGCAGAGCACTCTCAGGATGTTCTGAGACAAGAACATTGTGCCAGGTCGTGTAAATGTGGACCGTGCATTCTGTTAGCTTGCATGTGGCTTATACATGTCCCAGCTCTGAATTGTACAGTTAGTGAAGGGGGCTGTCTGCAAAAGGCTCAAGAGATGATCACTACAAAGCCAGCATGAGTTAAAATCCAAAGTACGTTTTCTACTTTTGATCTAATTAGAGAAAAGGAAGAGAGTGTAGTGGGAGTGTATGAAAATAATATTGGTTTTATATGGACTATACCTAATTTTTTTTTATGCCTAATATACTCAATTTCATGCAAAGAGAGGAACTAATATTTAGAGTTCATTCTCTGATTGTTTTTATGTGTCACAATATTTTAAAATATATAGCATCAGAAAATTATAAAAGACTTATTTAACAATGCTTTATCATTCTCTTGTTTATCATGTGTTTAATATGGTTGTTTGGCTATTTTTACTCTCCTTGTTACAATCTTTCTTCCATGAAGTCGATGTTCACCACTTTCCATTTTCTGAAAGACACTAGTGTAGTTTGTGCTATGACCTTTGAAATAATCCATATTTAAACTAGTGAATGCTGTTTCCTCATTTTCCAACCTCAAAGCTAACAAGTGACTGCTAGAATAGTCTGTGATTTATAAGAAAGAATGCTAAAATCTTATAATTATTAGAGAATGGCACTGTTTTCTGCAGAACAACTAGACACTGAACTTCTTGTTTGAGAGAAAGTAATAGGAATTAAAAAAAAATTATTCTTCTATAAATTTCTCTGTAATCCACGTCTAAGTTATGCTTTGACTCAATCAGAAAATATTTAATTATTTATCATACTTAATAAATGCCTACTATGTGTGAGATAAGGAGCCCTGGTGGTACAATTGTTAAAGCGCTTGGCTGCTAACAAAAAAGGTTGGTTGTTCAAACCTTCCAGCTGCTCTGTTGGAGAAAGATGTAGCAGTCTGCTTCTGTAAAGATTTACAGCCTTGGACACCCCATGGGGCAGTTCTACTCTGTCCTGTAGGGTCACTATGAGTCAGAATCAGCTCAATGGCAATGGGTTCAGTTTGGTGTATGTTAGATATTCTGCTCATGATATTCAGAAATGAATAAGGATCTCACAGCCTAGTAGTAGAGATAGACATATCAACAAATAAATTGAAATTCATTTTGATAATTTTAACAACAGAACCATGCCCACAGCACTTAGATAGAACAGAGATGGGAATATTTTATTCTGTAGGGTCACTGTGAGTCAGAATCAACTCTACAGCAATGGGTTTAAGAAGGGATATCAAGGAAATCTGCTTCATAAGGTCAAGTTCCTTAACCATAGACTTTTATAACACCAAGACCCTTTCTTTGATAGCATTTGTCTCAGGTACAACTTTGCATTTATGCAATGATCACTTGTAATGCCTGTCTCCCCTATTAATATGTAAGCTCCATTTGTGGAAAAAAAATCATGTTTGTTCTTGCCTACTACTAAATTCTCAAAACAAAGCATAATATGCACAAAAGTCTCTCGAATTATAACTCTTGAAGACTATTTAGTGTTGAATATAGCTACGAAATGTATTCCTAGAGGAAGTCATTAATATAACTGAACTTGCATTTTGGAAGAAGATTAGGAGTTTTCAAGGTGAATAAGGCAAAAAGAGGAACACATCGCAAGTAAAGGGTACAGTGAAGAGATGGAAAAGGTATGCATACTTGGTGCTGGAGCATACAATCTGAGATGGGGCTTGGAGGAGGGCAGAATAGAGGGAAAAAGGAGAAGCAGAACATGAAAGATGTCATGCTAAGCAAGTTCAGTTTTGTCTCATAAGTATATGATGAGTAACCACTGAAGTATTTTAAGCAAGTGGGAAACATAACTAGATTTTCCTTTAAAATTTAGAAAGACCACTTTTTTACAGTGCTGTGCTCATTAGGGTTTTTAGGTTCCAAGAAACAGAAACTCACTAAGGTTACATAAGTAAGAGAGATTTATTATAATTATTGCACATTTAAGTTAGAAAGAAGGTAATATCAACAATCAAATGGTTAATATGGAGACAAATTGGTATCTTCAGTGGCCTTGGCAAGAGGAGTTTCATTTGGTGTGATAGATGCAAACACCTGACTATAAGAAATAGAGGCGTTAATTGGTGGGAAAGAAATGGAGGCAGTGAATATGAACTACTTTTTCAAGATGGTTGAAAATAGTAGGAGGCTTCCAGGCCAACATGATGCTGAGAATTTATGTTTCAAAAAGCTTTCCTTCCAAACCAACCAAAAAACCAAATCCAGTGCCATTGAGTTGATTCCAAGTGATAGCGACCCTATAGGACAGGGTAGAACTGCCCCATAGAGTTTCCAAGGAGCGCCTGGTGGATTTGAACTGCTGACCCTTGGTTAGGAGCCATAGCACTTAACCACTACACCACCAGGGTTTCCAACTTTCCTTCCAACACATAGCAATTAAGGATAAAATCCTAAAACAACAACAACAACAAAACATCTTGTCTCAATTTAAGATTTGTGTAGATGAGAAACAGAAGAGAAAAAAAGAGCGGTGACTGGAAACTGGAGTCATAGATTTTGGGTTTTGTAACTATGGCAAAGGATTCAGGAGTGGTGAGACAAAGGTGACTAAAAGCCCTTTCACAATGGGGGAGGGCTCGAATTTTACTTATCGCTCAGAGCCATGGATTTAGTGAGTGTTCCCCACTTACAAAAATAGATAGCAGGAAAATAAAATCTATTGACTTGCTGACTGGAGCTAAGAGTACATAGAAATTGTAGGCCCAGATGCTTTAAATGCTTGCAAGTGGCCATCCAAGACATAACAATTGGTCCCTATTCACCTGGAGCAACAGGGGAAGAAGGAGAGTCAGGAATGGGAGGAAATGGGATGTGTGGCTAACTGCCTCCATGAGCAACTGTCTCCTTTGCCATGAAACCAGAAGAATTATATGGTATCCAACTACCATTTTGATCAAAGATTCTATAGAAGAATCCTGACCATAAGTGGGAAAATGCAGGAAAAAAATTTCAAATTCTCATGGAATCCAGACTTTCTGAGCCATAGAGGCTGGATGAACCCCTGAAATTATTGCTCTGAGATAATCTTTAAACCTTAAACCAAAAATAGCCTCTGAAGTCTTCTTAAAACCAAATAATTGTTTAGCTTAATTAGTAAAGAATGTCTGCCTTGAGCATTGTGCTCTTTTAATATCTATACAGGATCAAATGGACAACAGCAACTTGAAAGATCAGATAGGAAACTTAGGGGGACAGTGAGTTTATGTTAATGTGGGAGGAACAACTAGGAAAAGGAGGTGAGAATGATTGCCCAACTCAAAGAATGTAATCAATATCATTGAATTGTACATGTAGAAACTGTTTTTGAATTTGTGTATGTTCTGCTGTGTATATTCTCAACAATAATTAAAGAAAAAAAAAAAAGAAAATTGTGTGCCCAGGGAGGAAATGGAAAAAAATGCAGTTTCATTTTCAAAAGCTGCGTCAAGCTGTCTTCTGGCTTGTCATATTCACAAACACTCCACGAGGGCAAGTAACTTCAAACTATGGTTATAAAATCTTGCTCTATATTAGAGACCCATAGTGTGTAGAAGTAACTAATAAAACTCCATGATGAGGACAGAAGGAAGGATAAACAGTGGGGGTGGAGCTGCATGTGTGCATGTGAGGTCTATGTGTGTGTGTTTGTGTGTGTACGTGAAAGAGAAACCATCCTATTCAAAATAAGCCAGCACGTAAAAATTCCAAAACATATGAAGAAAATATAATGCTTAAAGGCAAAATCAGCAATTAGCTAATGGAGCTTCTCCATATATATTTTATAGGAGAGTCTGACAAAGTTTTTTAAACAATGGTTGAGGATGTCAAAGAGATAATTTAAGGCATAATTTCCGTTTAAATAGAATGGAAAAACTGTGGGTCAAAAATAACACAAACATATCAAAATTACTGCAGTGCAATGAATTACTTAATATGGGCCTTCTAATCATGGTCTTTGTGACTCACACGAATGAGTGGACTATGCAAATAAGGTATATGGAACCTGTGATGGTTGGGATTACGTGTCAACTTGGCTAGGCCATGATTCCCAGTATTGTGTGGTTGTCCTCCATTTTAAATATTGTGGATCCTGACCTCTACATATTAATGAGGCAGGTTTGGTGTAAAGTGTGTCTTGGGTCACAGCCTTTCAGGAGGCCATGACTCAAGCCCCACCCTTACTATAGTCACACCCTTCCCTTGGGTATGGCCTGCATCTAAGATATATGTGTGTGTCCTGGCGAGGCTCACTCTCCCTGTCTGCATCTGGATTCTGCATCCAGTTCATTATCGACTGACCACCCCAAAGGTCTGCTGTCTGACCTGTTGATTCTGGGATTCACTGGCCTCCATAGCCCCTTTGGCCAGCAGCCTATCATAAGATCTGATTCACCCACTCCTGCAGCCTTGTGAGCCAGCAGCCTGTTTGAACTGCTAGTTTAGGTTCTTCAGCTCCTGCAGCTACATGAGTAGGGAGAAGCCTATGTCTGACCCACAGATTTGGGACTTGCCAGCCTCCACAACTGTGTGAGCCATTCCTTTTATATGGTTCCCGAGTTCTGCAAGATATTGCAGAAAATTAGGCAACCCAAAGGTGAGAGGGAGAGTGCTGAGGGGAGAGGGAGTAGTTGATGTTAGAGATGATGGAGTGGTAAAGCAGCTTGGAAAAGTTGGACATTTGGGACATCTTTAACCTCAGCTTCATAGGACCAGCTTTGTGCTATTCTTTATTCATTTAATCATATACATGCATATATATATATATATATATATATATTTGCCCATTAGAAATTTTGCAAATGAAAAATACAGTGTATTTTAAAATGCAATATATGGACTAATTTCTGGACAGAACAAAGCCCAAGAATGAATTAATGAGCTGAAACACAGAACTGAAGAATTCTAGCATGAAGAAACAAAGATAAATTGGAAAATGTAGCTAAAAGGCTAGGCTGAGAGGATTTATAGGATTTATTGAAAAAGAAAATAAAAGAGAACAGAGATGCAGTATTTGAAGAACTAATTACTGAAAAGTTTCAGAATTGAAGAAGAACAAAGTTCTCAGTTTTAAGGACCAAGGGGATTGAATAAAAATAAATATACATTTGGAGAATACATTATAATACTCAAAAGAAAGAGATAATCTTAAAAGCTAGCACAGGAAAAAGAGTGATTACCAACAGGTAATGACAATAAAGCTAACAGTAGATAAACATAGTATTATTAATAAAAGTCACCATAGATTATTAATAGAGGTCAGAAGAAATTAAATACAAACTGAAAGTAAGAAAAAGAAAATATGTACCAACCTACAATTTTATACCCAGCTGTTGTGGATTGAATTGTGTCTTCCAAAAAGATATGTTGAAATTCTAACCTCCAGTACCTGTGAACATGTCCTTTTTGGAAACAGGGTCTTTGAAGATATAAATCAGTTAACACAGGGTTATACTGGAGTAGGGTGGGTGCCAATCCAATATGAATGGTGTCCTATAAAAGAGATGAGACACAGACTCATAGGAAGAAGAATGCCATGTGAGGACTGAGGCAGAGATTGGAGTTATGCTGCAGCTGCAAGCCAAAGAATGCCTATGCCTAGGGCTAGCATAAGCTGGGAGAGATGAAAAAGACTCTTCTAGAAATTTCAGAGCATGGCTCTGCCAAGACTCTGAATTCAGGCTTACAGCCTCAGGAAATATGAGATAATACATTTCTCATATTTTAAGCCACCCAGTTTATGGTGTTTTGTTACAACAGCCCTAGAAAACTAATACACCTTCCTAACAGTCAATCAAGGCTGAGAGAAAAATAAAGACATTTTCACACATATAAAGTCTACCACACACACGCACACATACACGTTCATACACTCACACAATCCACTTGCGTGTAGTCACACTTATATATATGTATATATACTCACACATACTCACAACTTATATTCATACACACACACACAGTTCTTAGTCAAGACACATTTTAGCTAGAAGACAAGTGATCCTAGTAGAAAGGCAAGAAATGGGTAAAACTGATAAAATATGCTAGCAAAGTTAATTAGCTATTAACTATAAAATAGTTTTTAAATTTAAAAAAAAGAGTAAAACTAAAATTCTTAACAACAATAATGAGGTAGCAGGTTTGGAAGGATATTCAGTGGGTAGTTAAAGCTTAGCAAATCTCTTATCATTGTTAAGAAAGAATGGACTTACTGCATAACGATAAGCTTTTTAGATAATTTTATATTTAAATATATATACTCAAATTGTAAGTATGATTACCAAAACATATATTGAAAGAGAGATTCAGTCATGAGACAGAGGAGATTTAGCTGAAACGGCCCACTATCACTGATCAGCAAAGTTTCCTGAAATGGATATGAGGTTTTTCAAGAATAAGGCAGTGGGTGGTTGGATATTCCTTAGCAAAGAACTGGCCTACCCAGACAGGATGATAATTAAATGTTTTGTCAGAAGACACCAGTTTCAAAAGAGTGAATTTTTGTCTTCACCAGTGAAGCTAGCCCCAGAATCTGGGGCTGAATTTCTGTGAGTGACACTGTGCTCTTTGCAATGGCTACTGCAATAGGTTCTGGACTGTCATCTTTCTTAGAGTTTCTTCAGGAAAAAGGAACTCTGCCAGCTCAAGCACAGGACCCTCAGGAGTTTCAAATTTCACAGCTCCCTGAAATGAGTTTTTGTGTCTGAAAATTTTGGTTTTCATCCAAAGTGACTGTCAAGGCACAGGTCAGCCCTTGAAACACTATGTCAGGACTGGAACAGTATCTGTCACCTCACTGAGGCAGAACTATTATTCTCCTGTGTCATGGATTGAATTGTGTCCCCCAAAAATATGTGTTGTCAATTTGGCTACGCCATGATTCCCAGAATTGTGTGATTGCCCACCATTTCGTCATCTGATGTGATTTTCCTAGGTGTTGTAAATCCTATCTCTATAATGTTGATGAGATGGGATTAGCAGCAGTTATGTTAAAGAGGCAGGACTCAGTCTACAAGATTGGATTGTGTCTTGAGCCAATCTCTTTTTAGATATAAATGAGAGGAGCAAGCAGCAAGACATGGAGACCTCATACCACCAAGAAAGAAGCACCAGGAATACAGCGAGTCCTTTGGACCTGGGGTCCCTGCTCCTCTACGAGGGGAAGGTTGATGACAAGGACCTTCCTCCAGAGCAGACGGAGAGAGAAAGCCTTTCCCTGGAGCTGGCACCCTGAATTTTCACTTCTATCCTCCTAGACTGTGAGAGAATAAATTTCTCGTTGTTAAAGCCATCCACTTGCAGTATTTCTGTTATAGCTGCACTAGATAACTAAAAAAACTAAGACACTTGGAAATCCATTTTCTCAACAGAAAAGAGGTGAGCCAAAATGGGACTTTCTACGGTATCCCCCCAACCCCCAGAATCTCACAGAAACTGACCCTCAGTTGGAGTCTAGCCTCAGTGATTCCAAGGCAACATTCTGTCCCTGCCTATACTGTGGTAAAGGGTCATGTAGAATGCTATCTACGGGAGAAAAGCCCAAGAAGGCTGTTGCCAAGGCTCAGGACACTCTACCCTGATGGCACTCATGGCCCAGGCACTAGATCTCGGTCACTAGAAAGGAACTTAGAACACTTGAATGAAAGCATTCTATAACATGGGGCTCTCTGAGGCACAGGGCCCCTGCTTGCCTGTGTCTAAAGACAGTACTGTGCAATGAGGACAATGCTATGAAAATAATATTTAGAAATGAAGTTGGTCCAAGATCATAATTCTGGTTGGGCTGAATGCCCCCAGGGTTCAGGTCGCAGATTGTCAAGGGCAAAAGTAGACCTTTTGCTCCTTGAGTCCCAGAAGATATAAGATAATACACAAAAGTTGAGAGTTACAAAAAATGAAAGGACATTTCTCTACTAACCAAACTCATTGTTCTTACTTTGCATTATCACAGGATGTTGATTATTTCACTATTCATGTCCAAGTCTTTACTGGATCAAAAATAATTATTACAACGTCAATAGCTGCTATTTACTTATTTTTTCTTTCAAGAAATTTACAGGAAGATTTCATTAAGTAAGAAGGTTTGACAAGGCGATATATTTTTGAGAAGCTGTAGCACGCTACAAATGGTGACATAAGGTCAAATGCCAATGGTTTTACCCTTAAATGAACTGTAATAACATCCTTAAAATGCACTCTCTAGAATTTGAGGTTATTATGAAATGGAGTTTGTAATTAAGAAACTGAAACAGTGTGCTGGACTAGAACTGAAATTGCAAAACATCAACTTACTATTTTTAAGTAATGATAAATGCGAAGAAGAAAATGGAAGAGAACAAACATTTCTTGAGAGCTTACTATAGATTGGACAGTGTGTTAGAAAGCTTTAGCATTTAAGTTAGAATGCAGAGTGGCACAATGGAAAATGTTCATTAAAAATGTCTTGAAGGCACAACAGCAAAAGTCCCCAATGAATAGATTTATCACAAGGGTGTGGGGATAAAGAACAACAAATACTCTAAACAGCCTAATGGCCACACATACTGGTGTTCGGTAATATCATTCAGAATACAGCTACAATGCATAATTAGGATTTGGGAATGACAAAAAGTTCACCAGCTACCCTGTTATCTTTTCCATTTTAGCAGCCAGTACCATTTGCTCCCCCGTTATGATGACACACATATGTCTTGTCTCTATTTCTGCATCTCCTTTTCTATAACATTTTCTGTAGGTCTTAAATTCCGTTCTGGGGAAAAATAGGGAGCAGTGTAACATAAAGAGAGCTGGCCTTGAAATGAGAAAATTCTGGGCTCTGATTCTTCTTCTAGGTAGTAAAAAAAAATTGAGCTTCACTTTACTCAACTATATATGGGGATAGTAATAGCTTCTGGGTCAAGTAGAACTCACTTTTTAAAAGTACTTTCATAGTATTTAGTATAAGGTAAGTTCCCAATGTATAACCCAACCCAATGTATTGTTAGCACTTAATTTTTTTTGTAGTAAATATATATGTAACAAAACATTTGCCACTTCAACATTCTTTACAAGTTTAACTCAGTGACATTAATTTTGTTTATATTGCTGTTCAACCATCACTATTAACCATTTCCAAATTTTTCCATCATGCTTAACAGAAGCTCAGTGTAGTGTCCCCTAAGCAATGAGTCTCCCTTTTCCCCTCCCTTTCATCCCTAGTTACTTTGGTCTCTATACACTGGCCTATTCTAGATATTTCATATAAGTGGATCAGATACTTGTACACCAATGTTTATTGCAGCACTCTATTCACAGTAGCCAAAAGGTAGAAACAGCCTAAATGTCCATCAAGAGATGATTGGTTACACAAAATGTTGTATATACATACAATGAAATATTAAAAACCAATTCTGTTGTCAACAATTCGATTATGACTCATATCAAACCTACAGGAGAAAGTAGAGCTGTCCCATAGGGTTTCCAAAACTATAAACTTTATAGACACAGAATGCCACATCTTTCTCCCAAGAAGTGGTTGATGGGTTCAAATCGCCAACCTTTTGGTTAGCAGTCGAGCACTTAACCACTGTGCTGCCAAGACTCCCCAATGAAATATTGCTCAGTCTTAAAGAGATATGAAGTCTTGACACATGATACAACATGGGTAAACCATGAAAACATTATGCTGAGTTAAATAAGTCAGTCACAAATGGACAAATATAGTAACACTTATTTTTTATTACTATATTTTAGATCTGGTGTTGTTATTGTTGTTGTTAGGTGCCATTGAGTCAGTTTCGACTCATAGCGACCCCATACACAGCAGAAAGAAACAGTGCCTGGTCCTGCACTATCCTCACAATTGTAGCTATGCTTGAGCCTATTATTGCAGCCACTGTATCAATCCATCTCTTTGAGAGTCTTCCTCTTTTTCACTGACCCACTACCTTACCGAGCGTTAGGTCCTTCTCCAGAGACTGATTCCTCCTGATAACTTGTCCAAAGTATGTGAGACATAGTCTCACTGTCTTTGCTTCTAAGGAGCATTCTGGTTGTACTTCTTCCAAGACAGATTTGTTTGTTCTTTTGGCAGTCCATGGTATATACAATATTCTTTGCCAACACCACAATGCAAAGGCGTCAGTTCTACTTTGGTCTTCCTTATTCATGGTCCAGTTTTTGCATGCATATGAGGTGATTGAAAACACCATGGCTCGAGTCAGGCTTATCTTAGTCCTCAAAGTGACATCTTTGCTTCCAACACTTTAAAGAGGTCTTTTGCAGCAGATTTGCCCAAAGAAACGCATCTTTTGATATCTTGACTGCTGCTTCCATGCATGTTGACTGTGGATCCAAGCAAAATGAAACCCTTGACAACTTTTATCTTTTCTGCATTTATCATGATGGTGCTTATTGCTCCAATTGTAAGGATTTTTGTTTTATGTTAAGGTGTAATCCATACTGAAGGCTGTGGTCTTTTTGCTCTTCATCAATAAGTGCTTCAAGTTCTCTTCACCTTCAGCAAGCAAGATTATGTCACCTACATAAGGCAGGTTGTTCTGAGTCTTCCTCCAATCCTGATGCCCTATTCTTCTTCATATAGTCAAGCTTCTCAGATTATTTGCTCAGCATACAGATTGAATAAGTGTGGTGAAAGGATACAACCTTGACGCACACCTTTCCTCACTTTAAACCATGCAGTATCCTCTCGTTCTGTTTGAATGACTGCCTCTTGATCCATGTACAGATTCCTCGTGGGCACAATTAAGTGTTCTGGAATTCCCATTCTCTGCAACATTATGCATAATTTTTTACGATACATATAGTCGAATGTCTCTGCATAGTCAATAAAACACAGGTAAACATCTTTCTGGTATTCTCTGCTTTCAGCTAGAATCCATCTAACATCAGCAATGATATTCCTGGTTCCACATTGGCTCTGGTATTCTTGGTCAAAAGCTATTTAGTAAAAAGGTTGAGTGCTACACACTTGAAGATTTCAGAAATTATTGCTAACTTTTAGGCTAACATCGGCTGATTAATGGTGAGCATAGTAGTAGGGTCATAGAATTTCTATGCTAGCAATGACTATCTAGCTGAGCTACTTAACAAACTCCAAGAGTTCCAAAGTTCTGGAAGATTTCAGCCTTGGTACTCTAAAGTCTATCAGCACTAGTGTATAGATTTACCAGATCAGTGCAATGTCCCCAAAAGAATCATTTGGTGGCAGGTTTGACCACTTCAACTATGCCTTTTTAAAGATTCTCAACGGTGTGCATGGTCCAGAGTTTGTGATTTACATAAGCATAATAATGCATAATTAAATGTTTTTACTTACAATCATCCAACACTATCCTTTCTCTTTGAAAGAATTCAACAGTGAATGTACTAAGCCCCAAGAATGAGAGAAGGTCTATGGTCAACTTTGACACCCGCTCAAACTGACAATTCTGAACTTTGAAGGCAATCTAAACAATTTGACTTTTGTGCTCATTTACCCACTACCATAGTAACTTTTTATTTTGGATGGGAAAACTAATATTAACCTTCATTTGAAAATCCCCAAAGATTTTTCAGACTGCAGTCTTCTCAAAACTAGGACTGGAAGAACAAGCATAAGTAAACTAAAACATGTGGGATTCTTTACCTTTAAAATGTACATTATTTTATTTTTAAGTTCAAACAAAGGCCATTCGAGAAATTCTGAGTTGTACCAAGCCAAAAACATACATACCTTATGGGATTGTGGTAAGAGGTTCTTGATTTCCTGTGTGCACAAATGCACACAATACTGTGATTAAGTTGTACTGTGTAACTTAGAGCCTTTAAGAGACCTATTAAGGAACTATGGTAATCCAGAAGCATTTGGAGATAGGGTCTGGTTCTTAGTATAAGAAATCCCCAAATATATCCAAGTAAGATAGGAAGGACAACATACCTGGGATAAAAAATGGGTCATCTGAATGGTACGTTGCTGTGGTTTTGTTGTTGTGGTTGAGTGATGTAGAGTCGATTTAAATTCATAGCGGCTCCATGTGACAGAATAGAACTGCCCCCATAGGATTTTCTAGGCTGTAATCTTCATGGGAGCAGATTGTCAGATCTTTCTCCTGTGTAGCAGCTGGGTTGGTTCGAACTGCTAATCTTTAGGCTAGCAGCCAAGCGCTTAACTGATATGCCACCAGAACTCTTTCTGAATGGTATAAAACCCATTGTCATCTAGTCAAGTTCAACTCATAGTGACCCTCTAGAACAGAGGAGAATTGCCCCATATGGTTTCTAAGGCTGTAAATATTTATGGAAGCAGACTGTCACATTTTTTCTCCCACAGAATGGCTGGTGTATTCGAACCTCTGACCTTCGAGTTAGCAGCTGAGCACTTAAACTGCCGTGTCACCAGGGCTCCTTCTGAATGGTATAGTGAGCCCCTAATTCTCACCTTCTCTTTTCTATAATCAGTAGTAAGATAAGAGACATTCTCCAATAGAACTTTCAACAATTATGGAAATGTTTCTCATTTTAGCTTCCAATACAATAGCTACTAGCCACATGTGGCTACTGAAAAATTGAGTTAGGGCTGGTGTGAATGAGGCTCTGAATTTTTTATTTTAATTAACTTTAGTTTGTATTTATATAGGCTCATATGTCTAGTGATTTTCCATTGGACAGTAGTGCTCTAGAGAATAGGAATATAATACTACTTGAATAAATATCTATACCAAATCACCTATTGCCTTTGAGTTGACTCTGACTCATAGCGACCTTATGGAACAGAGTAGAACTGCCCCAGGGAGTTTTCAAAGAGTAACTGGTAGATTCGAACTACCAATATTTTGGTTAGCAACCATAGCTCTTAACCACTGTGCCACCACTGACAGTCAACATTTGTAAAGCAAATTTACCTGCTTAATTCTTACACAGTCAATTCCCACTCTCATCCATGCCCTGGGTATTGGTAGACTTAATCTTGATAAGATCTCATCATTGAGGCCCAGGAAAATAGAGCATACCAGTTGGTGAAAGTACTAGTGGATGAGCTAAGTGGGTCAGATGGAAAATAACATGACAAGGCAGCACAAGCAGAGAGAATTTCATGGCATATATGAAGACACTTGGCTCATAAGAGGTAATGGTACCTTTTCAAGAAAAACCAGTTTTAGGTTTCCTCATGTGAGTGCCAGTTCTGGCTCTAACGATCTTCTTGTCCTCTAAAAAGGAGGTAAGAATATGGGCAATAGACAATAAACTCCAAGATTTTAACAAGCCCTCAGGATTGGGATAGAAACATTTGCAAGTCAGGATGTGCTTGACTTTGGTGACCCTGAAGTCATATTTGACTTCTCTCTTTATCTCACACCCATATCTGATTTCTTCAGCAAATGATATTGACTCTATCTTTAAAACATATCCAGAAGCTAACCACTTCTTATCACCTCCACCACTATCACCTTGATCTGAGCCACTATCGCTTCACACCTGGATTATTGCAGTAGCCTTACCACTCTGGTCTTGTTATAGTCTATTCTCAAAAGAACATACAGAATGATCTTCTTTAGGAAAAAAAATTCAGATCATGACATTCCTCTGCTCAAAATCATCCACTGGCTTCCATTTCTAAGTAAAAGCCAAATTCTTTAAATAACCTAGAAGACCTTACATAATCTGACCTCATCTTCTACCACTCTCTGTCTGCTCTAACCACACTGGTCTCTTGAACTCCTCTGTAGGGATGCTCCTCCTCTAGGTTCTTCTACTATAACTCTCCTTCACCATATCAACATAGGCCTTCTTCCCATCTTTGATCAAAAGTCATGTTCTCAGTTAAACCTTTTCTGATTATCACATCTTAAATTTACTACCCATATCTCCCCAAACTCATCTTTTCCTCTATTTCTGATTTCTTTTTTTTCCATAAAACTTATCACAATTGAATATACATTTTTCATATCTTGTTTATTTCCTACTTCTCTTCATTAAAACATAAGCTTTATAAAGATAAGAATTTTCTTCTGTTTTGTTCACTGCTCTATCTCTAGTACATAGAGAACTTCTTAATAGGATGTAGCCACTAAAACAAATTGATGAAATAAAAAATAAGAATACCCGGATGAGTATTTGATTGAAGTCTGATAAACCTCTAAAAGCTTATTATTGGGACAAAGTCTGTAAACATTTAAAAAATATATCACTTCTCAAATGTCTATTTTTTCTATTACAATCAACCAAAAGTGGCCCATAGTTCTATTTATTTTTAAAGAGAATTTCTCTCCAACTAAAAGTAATGGATCTTGCTTGGCAACACTTGAAAAATGTAGACTCATGGAATGTTATCGCTGGAAGAGACCTCAGGGAACACCCAATCCAGTGGTCCTCAAAAGACATTCCCACAATAGCTAGAACAAAGTTCCCCACCATAAAAATGAATAATGCAATATTTTTCCAATTTGCAGGAAACAATAGAAAAATGTTTCTCGATTAAAAATATTCTCCTATAAATTTGAGATATTGGTACTGTGATCACTTATCAATTAACAAGGGTGGTGCAGTGGTAAAGAGCTCAGCTGCTAACCAGAAAGTCAGCAGTTCGAATCCACCAACTGCTCCTTGGAAATCCTATGGGACAGTTCTACTCTGGCCTATAAGGTCACTATGAGCCAGAATTGACTCAGTGGCAATGCATTTGTTTTTGTTTTTTTGTGGAATAGACATCAAAATCAATAAACCAAAATCAATAAATCAAAGTAAGCTGATGAAAATAGAAACACTCAGAAATGTTTACTTGCTATATGCAAATGGTGGGAATGGTAATTTTTTTTTTTTTTTTTACTATATCTAATGATATTTTTACTAGCATAATTTTTCTTAGTTTGTCTAATGAAGATCATGTTTACATTGCACTAAAAAGCCATGGTATCAAGAAAACAGAATTATAACTGCAAGTTATAACACTAAACAAGTTAGAGAACTTCTGATCTTATCTATACCCTGAATTCCACAGATGCAGAAATTTATACCCCAAGAGAAGTGACTCACCCAAAATCACATCGTCACAGAAAAGGATAACTTGACAGGCCTTTCTGCATACACTTTCTTTTTTACTGCAAGTCTCAATGACTCAATCTACTTTTTTTTTTTTTTAAGTTATCAACATTTACTTTATTGCTTGGAGTATATCTGCTCAAAAAATCATTTTTAGGAATAGAGTAGAGTTTCCCTAGCACCCAAATTATTTTCCATCCTACGAACAAGTCCATTTTTCTAATCACTGTGTAAGTAACTGTCTTAGGCTAGGTTCTCTAGAGAAGCAAAACCAGTGAAGCACACACACACACACACACACACACACACAGAGAGAGATTTATATCAAGGAAATGACTCACATGATTGTAAAGGCTGGAAAGTCCCAAGTCCATGGGTCAAACAGGAGGCTCCTCCTGATTCATGCAGGGGCTGGCAAATACAAAATCGGTAGGTCAGAAGCAGACCTCTGGCTCACAAACTGTGGAGGCTGACGAATCCTAAAATCAACAGATAAACTGCTAGCTCAAGTCCCAGACACTAGAGGCCAGATGAACAGGAACCAGTTGCAGGATCCAGAGTGAGCCATATCCCATGAGTTTTGCCAAAATGTCCACCTATATTGGATGCAGTCCACTCCCCCAAGGAAACTCCCTTTCAGCTGGCTGGCTGCTCATAACAGGTCTCATCATGAAGTGGTTACATCATTACATAACTGCCAAACTACATCATGACTGTCAAACCCCTGAGAACCATGGCCCAGCCAAGTTGACTCACAACCTTAACCATCACAGTCCACCCCTTGTCAACCTGGCATCTCCCTAAACCATACTCAATCTTTAAATAAAAACAATTATAAAGTCATACTTGTGCCTAACATGATACAACTAACATGTACAACCAAAAATGCACTAGCCCTATTTACATCTTATATTTTATAAGTGAAGAAAGCAAAAATATTAGATGCACACATACAAGGAAGAAATGCTCATAAGAATTACAGTTCTAATTTCTACAACTGGTGATATGTTCATAAAAAACCAAAACCAAAAAATAGCTGGCATTTAAAACTATTTTCTTCCAACACCATCCTGTATTCCCTTTACACTCAGCAAGCACCTCAGCTGGTCATGGTTCTTTGCCTGGTCAGGTGACCCAACTTCATTTCTGAAGGGTCTGGGCCATTAGTGGTCAGAATTGGGTTGCTGTAAATTTCCACTGACATTAATCACAGGACATGGTAGTGCTAAAAGATGTCCTAAGGGATCTCCCATATTCTAGACCTGCTCTTGTTTCCCACCATTATGTAATATCAATTCGATATCCTCTTGGTAATCAGGATCAATCACAGAAGTCAATACAGTAACTCCCTTCTTTACCTGTTGATTCAGAAGCATAAAGAGCCCAGAGTGGCCAGGTGGCATTCTTAAATTCCAGTTCAATGGAATCAGTGTTATGTCTCCCAGTGGAAGCATTCCTCTCTTTGGAGCTAAGACCTCTAGACCCACAAAGCATAGGGTCATGGGAACAGGAAGCAAAAATTTTGTGTGTGGGCCACTACAGCTAATAGTGAGAGATGCCAATTCCATTTCCACCCCTTTTTTCCTAGATCCATGACTCTTGTCTACAGGACAAACAGCATCACATATTGGATGCTGGTTTAGAACACATACAGCCTCCTGGAGAAAACTGCCCGAACCCTGCAAGGTATTGCCACCTAGCTGGCACTATAATTGTCTTTAGAAGGCCATTCTATTGTTTGATCAAACCAGCTGCTTCAGTATGATGGGGAACATGGTTAGACCAGTGAATTCCATGACCATGGCCCCATTGCCACACTTCATTTGCTGTGAAGTGAGTCCCTTGATCCAAGATGACACTGTATGGTATACCATGATGGTGGACAAGGCATTCTGTAAGTCCATGGATGGTAGTTCTGGCAGAAGCATTGCATGCAGGGCAGGCAAATCCATATCCAGATTAAGTGTCTAGTTCAGTAAGAAGAAAATACTGCTCTTTCTGTGACAGAAGTGGTCCAGTGTAATCAACCTGCCACTAAGTTACTGGCTGATCACCAGGAGGAATAGTGCCACACTGGGGACTCAGTGTTGGTCTCTGCTGCTGGCATATTGGGCACTCAGCTATGTAGCCAAGTCAGCCTTAGTGAATGGAAGTCCATATTGCTGAGCCCATACATAACCTCCATCCCAGCACCATGGCCATTTTGTTCATGAGCCCATTGGGTAATGGCAGGAGTGACTGGGGAAAAGGATGACTGATTTTCCATAGATCACATTGTCCTATCCACTTGATTGTTAAAATCATCCTCTGCTGAGGTCACCCTTTAGTGAGTATTCACATGAGACACAAATATCATCACTTTTTTGGCCCATTCAGAGAGGTCTATCCACATATCTTTTCCCCATACCTCCTTGTCATCAATTTTCTAATCATGTTCCTTCCAAGTTCTTGACCATCCAGTCCAACCATTGGCCACAGCCCATAAATCAGTATACAGTGGTACATCTGGCCATTTCTCCTTCCAAGAAAAGTGAATGACCAGGTGCACTGCTCGAAGTTCTGCCACTTGAGAGGATTTTTCTGCATCACTGTCTTTCGCTGAGGTTCCAGGAAAGGGCTGTAGTGGTGCTGTTGTCCACTTTCAAGTGATTCCTCATATGCATATTGCACAAAACCATCTGTAAATCAGGCATAGGCTTTCCCTTCATCAGTCAATTGATCCTAAAGAACTCCTCATGAGGCCATAGGTGCAGATTGAGAGAGGACAGATAATGTGACAGGAGTAGAGACCATGGGCATCTGAGCCACATCTGCATGCAACATACTTATCCCTTTAGGTCCTACTTGGGCCCAATGTCATTTATCTCACTTCCATTTAATTATGGAGTACTGATTTGATTGTCCAACTTTATGATTCTGTGAGGTCATACAACATGCAGTTCTTGATGGCCAGCTCAGGCCACATGGTAACTTGGTGTCCCATGGTTAAGCATTCAGTCTCTACTAAGGCCCAGTAACAAGCCAAAAGCTGTTTCTCAAAGGCAGGATGGCAGGGATTTGCTCCAAAATCTTAATGGTCTATGCTGTGATTTACCAAAAGAGGCTAGCCAAAGGCTCCAAACAACATCTCTATTTGTCACTGACACTTCAAGCACCATTGGATCAGCTGGATCATATTATGGTCCAACTGGCGAAGCAGCTTGCACAGGAGCCTGAACCTGTTGCAGAGCCTTCTCTTGGTCCGTGCCCCACTCAAAACTAGCAGCTTTTCAAGTCACTTGATAAATAGGCCAGAGTAGCACACCCAAATGCAGGAAATATTGCCTCTAAAACCCAAAGTGGCCCACCAGGAGTTGTGCCTCCTTTTTTATTTTAGGAGGGGCCAGGTGCAATATAACTTATCCTTCACTTTATAAGGAATATCTCAACATGCCCCACACCCCTGAACCCCTACAAATTTCACTCAGGTGGAAGACACCTGAATTTTTGTTGGATTAAATTCCTACCTTTAGCATGCAAATGTTTTACCAATAAGTCTAGAGCCATTGACACTTCTTCCTTAATACATCCAATCAGCATAATGTCATCAATGTAATGGACCAGCGTGAAGTCTTGTGAAACGAAAGGTGATCAAGGTCCCTGCAGACTAAATTATGACATAGGGCTGGAGAACCAATGCACCTCTGAGGTAGGACAGTGAAGGTGTCTTGCTGGCCTTGCTAGCTAAAGGCAAACTGCTTCATGATCCTTCAAAACAGGTACAGAGGAAAAGGAATTATCCGGGTCATTAGCTGCGTACCAGGTCCCATATTAATCTGCTGAAGCAATGAAACCATATCTGGAACAGCTGCAATTGCAGTCACTGCCTCATTCAGTTTTCAATGATCCACTGTCATTCTCTAAGATCCATCTGTTTTTTGCACAGTCCAAAGGGGATTTAAATGGGGATGTGGTAGAAAACACCACCCCTTCATCTTTCAAGTTCTTGATGGTGGCACTAATCTCTGCAATCTCTCCAGGAATGTGATATTGCTTTTGGTTTACTATTTTCCTAGGTAGAAGCAGTTCTAATGGCTTCTACTTGGCTTTTCCTACCATAGTAGACCTTACTCCACTTGTCATGTATGTGCTGTGGGGGTTCTGCCAGTTGCTGAGTATGTCCATTCCAATTATGCCTTCTGGAACTGGGTAAATCACTACAGGATGAGTTCAGGGACCCACTGGACCCACTGTGAGCTGAACCTGAGCTAGGAGCCCATTAACCTGACTTCCATATGTCCCTACTCTGCTACTCTGACTAATGGGCCACAGTGACATTATGGGTCTCTTGGAATTAGTGTCATTTCAGAGTCAATATCCAATAATCCAGTCAAAGCATGATTATTTCCTTTTCCTCAATGAAAGCTCATATAAGGCCACAGATTCTTTTGGAGAAGACTTGGAGAAAGATTAAGAATGTAATTTTTTGGCAGTGTAATGGGGTCCTTCCTCAAGGGGACCTGGGAACCGCATCATTCAAGGGGTTGTGGATCTCTAAACTGTAAACTGGCTCAAGTTTGGAATTTGATTGAGGGGTCATGACTCTATTCTGGTGATTCAAGTTAGACTGCCATTCACTTGACCTACAATTCTTCTGCTTGTACACATCAAGTAAATATTTAGTAGATTTCCCATTTATTTCATTCCTTTGAATACCATCACTAAAAGGCCAACATCATAAGTCCATACAAGTCAGACTATTTTGATTACTGCTTTGACTTCACTGTCCATTATGGTAATCACACCCACCTTGTCTTTGTCAGTGGAGTGCCACCACCTGGCCCCTACCACCATGGGGTCCAACCAGCCCCATTGTATTTAGATATCTTAATTCAGTTAGAGTAGCTCCCACTGTCAAACTGACTTACATAAAATAGCAATCACAGCAGTCTTCAAGGATGCTGGGGCTCCCTTCACAAATTTGGTCCTCACTGTTTTGGTAACAGATGTGTTCTCTGGGCACTCCATGTGTGTGTCTGTGGGTCTAACATGATAAATCCACTCTTAACCTGTCCGTTTCCCTAACTCTTTGGATTCCTTCCTCTACAATATAGCAAGGCAAGCCTGGCACTTCAAATTGATTTAGTGTGGGCCACCACATAATCCATGCTTCAGCAAAGCAACCAAACAATTAGATCATTTCCTAACCTCTTGAGCTGAAACACTGAATGAAGGATCTGTGCTTAGTGGGCCCGTATCAATAAACTCAGACCGATCCAACTTTATGTTTTTTGCACCATTATTCCACACCCTTAATAGCCATTCCCACATATATTCCCCAGGTTTCTGTTTGTACATATTAAAAAATTCAAGTAGTTCTTTTGAAGTATAGTGTACCTCCTCCTGGGTCATACTTTGTACTTCTCATTTTGGGGCTCACTGAGACTTAAGTCTAGTTATAGGTCTAGAAGCAAAAATGGGTGGTGAGCAAAAAGAAAAAAAAGACCAGACTTACTGGTCTGACAGAGACTGGAGAAACCCTGAGAATATGCTTCCCGAACACCCTTTTAGCTCAGTACTGAAGTTACTCCTAAAGTTCACCCATCAGCCAAAGATTGGACAAGCCCATAAAACAAACAATAATACATGCAGCTCAACCATGTATATGATACTAAATGGGCACACCAGCCCAGGGGCAAAGACAAGAAGGCAGGAGAGGACAGGAAAGCTGGACGAATGGGAATGGGGACCCCAAGGTCAAGAACGGGAGAATGTTGACACGTCACGGGGTTTGCAACCAATGTCACGAAACAATACATGTATTAATTGTTTAATGAGAAACAAATTTGCTCTGTAAACTTTCATCTAAAGCAAAAGAAAAAAAAAAGATGGTGAGGATGAGTTATGAGAACTTTCAGAATCCTCTTGTAAGGCATTTGCCTCAGGTGATACTCCAGGCAATGACTCAGACAAAGGCTTTTCAGGCACAGCTGGATTAATTTTATCAGATGAGGTGGGGGGGCTAATGGTTTTCTTGGGTTTTAATGGCTTAACAGATAAAGATGGAGTAACCTCTACAGATGGGAGTCAGGGGGCTGGTTCTGTTGGCAGCTGTGATTCAATGGAATTTAGGGACACAGTGTCCCCAGCTTCCTGATTATCTGCCCATATATCCCCATCCCAAGTTTCAGGATTCCATTTCTTCCCAGTCAATGTTCTCACTTTAACTTCAGACACTTTGATGTTGGGAATGCAATTGGCATTGTAATTCAATCTCTCTTATGATAAGACTCTGGATTTGTTTTTTTGGCAATATCAGTTCTTACCACAAGAAATAAGGTTTTTTTTTCAGGACACGAGTGGCAACTTTGAGGTTGTTTATGCCACACCTGAGCTGTGACTCTGAAGCTCTGAGCTCATCTCTTTCTTTCACCAGTTTGTCTAGCAAAAGTAGGACCAGCCAACCAGTTTCCTTACACTTCTCATTCAGACAAAATTGTAGAAAGTCATCAAACATGCACTCACCCAGAGCCTGGCCTCTCACCAATAACTAATCTATTTATGGTGGGCCCTAGTTAGTGAATACTCTTCTCCCTCCCTCCCCACCCTCGTAACCATCAAAGAATGTTTTCTTCTGTGTTTAAACCTTTTCTTGAGTTCTTATAATAGTGTTCTTATACACTGTTTGTCCTTTTGTGACTGATTAATTTCACTCAGCACAATGCCTTCCAGATTCATCCATATTATGAAATGTTTCATGGATTCATCATTGTTCTTTATCGTTGTGTATTGTTTCATTGTGTAAATATACCATAATTTGTCTATCCATTCATTCATTGATGGGCACCTTAGTTGTTTCCATCTTTTCACTATTGTAAACAGTGCTGCAGTGAACATGCATGTGCATATATCTGTTCATGTGAAGGCTCTTATTTCTCTAGGATATATTCCAAGGAGTGGGATTACTGGATCATATGGTAGTTCTATTTCTAGCTTTTTAAGGAAGCACCAAATTGATTTCCAAAGTGGTTGTACCATTTTACATTCCCACTAGCAGTGTATAAGTGTTCCAGTCTCTCTACAACCTCTCCGACATTTATTATTTTGTGTTTTTTAGATTAATGCTAGCCTTATTGGGGTGAGACGGTATTTCATTGTAGTTTTGATTTGCATTTCTCTAATGGCTAATGATTGTGAGCAATCCCTCATATATCTGTTAGCTGCCTGAATGTCTCTTTGGTGAAGTGCCTGTTCATATCCTTTGCCCATTTTTTCATTGGGTTATTTGTCTTTTTGTTGTTGAGGTTTTGCAGTATCTTGTAGATTTTAGAGATTAGGTGCTGATTGGATTTGTCATAGCCAAAAATTTTTTCCCAGTCTGTAAGTTGTCTTTTTACTCTTTTGGTGAAGTCTTTTGATGAGCATAAGTGTTTGATTTTTAGGAGCTCCCAGTTATCTAGTTTGTCTTCTGGTGTTTGTGCTTTGTTAGTAATGTTTTATACACCGTTTATGCCATGTATTAAGGCTCTTTGCATTGTCCCTATATTTTTTTCCATGATCTTTATCATTTTAGATTTTATATTTAGGTCTTTGATCCATTTTGAGTTAGTTTTTGTGCATGGTATGAGGTATGGGTCTTGTTTCATTTTTTTGCAGAAAGATATCCAATTATGCCTGCACCATTTGTCAAAGAGACTGTCATTTTCCCATTTAATGGGCTTTGGGAGAAAGTGAAATTTCCACTTCATCATGATCACAGACTAGTGACCCATAGACTGTTTGCAGTACCCAAATAGGTTTTTCTAGTCCATTGTAGAATTTGGGGAGAGGAAAAAATATTTTTTTTTTAATAACTTTTATTAAGCTTCAAGTGAATGTTTACAAATCCAATCAGTCTGTCACATATAAGTTTACATACATCTCACTCCCTACTCCCACTTGCTCTCCCCCTCTTGAGTCAGCCCTTTCAGTCTCTCCTTTCTTGACAATTTTGCCGGCTTCCCTCTCTCTCTATCCTCCCATCCCCCCTCCAGACAAGAGTTGCCAACACAATCTCAAGTGTCCACCTGATATAATTAGCTCACTCTTCATCAGCGTCTCTCTCCCACCCACTGACTAGTCTCTTTCATGTCTGATGAGTTGTCTTCGGGGATGGTTCCTGTCCTGTGCCAACAGAAGGTCTGGGGAGCATGCCCACCGGGATTCCTCTAGTCTCAGTCAGACCATTAAGTTTGGTCTTTTTATGAGAATTTGGGGTCTGTATCCCACTGATCTCCTGCTCCCTCAGGGGTCCTCTGCTGTGCTCCCTGTCAGGGCAGTCATCGATTGTGGCCGGGCACCAACTAGTTCTTCTGGTCTCAGGATGATGTAGGTCTCTGGTTCATGTGGCCCTTTCTGTCTCTTGGGCTCTTAGTTGTCGTGTGGCCTTGGTGTTCTTCATTTTCCTTTGCTCCAGGTGGGTTGAGACCAATTGATGCATCTTAGATGGCCGCTTGTTAGCATTTAAGACCCCAGACGCCACATTTCAAAGTGGGATGCAGAGTGTTTTCATAATAGAATTATTTTGCCAATTGACTTAGAAGTCCCCGCAAACCATGTTCCCCAGACCCCCGCCCTTGCTCCGCTGACCTTTGAAGCATTCATTTTATCCCGGAAACTTCTTTGCTTTTGGTCCAGTCCAATTGAGCTGACCTTCCATGTATTGAGTGTTGTCTTTCCCTTCACCTAAAGCAGTTCTTATCTACTGATTAATCAATAAAAAACCCTCTAAGGAGAGGAAAAAATATTTTAAAAAATCGCACAAAATTTAGAACATTTCCAAACAAATTTCTAACTTCTTTTAAACAATTAAAAGATTTGCAACACTAAACCCACATTCTTGAATGGAAACAATGATTTGGATCTATGTAGTAACTACTCCCTTTATACAAGGCCTAGACTTTCCTGTTCATCCCAGTTCTCTCTTCCCTTTCCACCAATAAATTTCAGTTTCCGTTTAATATCTCAGTTGACCTGTATTTTTATTATGTTGTTGTTGCTGTTAGGTGACATCGGGTTGGTTCTAACTCATAATGACCCTGTGTAACACCAGAATGAAATGCTGCCTGGTCCTGGGCCATCCTCACAATCATTAGTATATTTGAGTCTATTGTTGCAGCCACCGTGCCAGTTCATTCCATTGAGGGTCTTCCTCTTTTTCACTGATCCTTTACTTTACCAAGCATGATGTCTGTCTTAGTTATATAGTGTTGTTGTAACAGAAATAGCACAAGTGGGTGGCTTTAACAAACAGAAATTTATTTTCTCACAGTTTTGGAGAGCAGAAGTCTAAATTCAGGGTGCAGGCTCCAGGGGAAAGTTCTCTCTCTCCATCAGCTCTGGAGGAAGGCCCTGATCTCTTTGAGCTTCTGTTCCTGGGTGAACTTCATGTGTCTTGGCATCTCACTTTCCCATCTCTACTTCTTTCATGCTTGCTTAAAATCTTTTATATTTCAAGAGAGATTGACTCAAGGCACATATTACACGAATCTTGTCTCGTTAACATAGAAAAGAAAACCCATTCCCAAACGGGATTATGACCACAGGTATAGAGTTTGGTCTTTACCACGAATATTTTGGGGGGATACACTTCAATCTATAACACTTCACCCTTTGGCCCCCCAAAATTAATGTCCTTACTACATGCAAAATATATTCACCCCATCACATCATCCCAAAAGTCTTAAATCAACTTCAAATCCAAAATCTCATCTTCTGAATAATCTAAATTAAATATGGGGTGAGACTTTAGGAATATTTCATCCTGGGGCAAAATTCTTCTTCATCTCTGAACCTATGAAATCTAAAATATGAGTCATCTGTATCCAAAGTGCAAAGGTAGAACCAGCACAAGGTAGACATTTCCATTACAAATGGGAGAAATTGGGGGGAAAGAAGGGATAACAGGCACCAAGCATGTCCAACTTCCAACAGACCAAATTACATCAGCTCTCAAGACTTGTAAGTAATCCTTTCTTCACTGAAACCATCTTGGCAATAGCCCTGTCCTCCAGATTCTGGGTATTGGCCATACCCTCTAGATTCTGGATAGAGGCCTCTCAGTCCTGGACTTCATTTCTGCTTCCCATGCCCACTGGGATGGCAACTCTGCTCCCTCAACTTTGGACAGGCCCATTCTCCCAGTCCATCTGAGTGGTGACCCCAACTCCTCAGCCTGGCAGACCCTGTTATTCTGCACCTTGAGGATGGAAGCCCCACCCCATCAGCTTTGGGCACCAGACCTATTCCCATGGCACACCTTACCAGCAACTCTACCCTCAGGAACCAAGTTGGCAAAGATCCAACACTTTGAACCCTAGGAGTCTGTGGCTCCACCCTTTGAGATCCAGGAGACTGAAGCCCCACCTGGAGTGTAAGAAGAACATAGCATCAGGATTGAAAGAAGACTAATTAAAATTAACAACCTGCGATATGCAGATGACACAACCTGCTTGCTGAAAGCAAAGAAGACTTGAAGCACTTACTGATGAAGATCAAAGATTTCAGTATGGATTACACCTCAATTTAAAGAAAACAAAAACCTCACAAATAAGCAACATCACAATAAAAAAAGAAAATACTGACGTTATCAAGGATTTCATTTTACTTGGATCCACAATCAACGCCCATGGAAGCAGCAGTCAAGAAATCAAACAATGTATTGCGTTGAGCAAATCTGCTGCAAAAGACTTCTTCGCAGTGTTAAAATACCAAGCCATGGTATTTTC